>NC_133291.1:15758847-16058847 GCF_005239225.2 Populus alba
AATAGAGTGAAAAGCTTATATTTTTGTTTTGTGTGATACACGAGAGGTGTGTGAGGATATATTTTGTGCTACTAACCAAATTTTCCAAATTCAAAGAATGTCTGAAAACAACGAATCAGCGACACACAAACATTGACGTAGCTTTCCAATTGCGATCCATAGGCCAGCAACTTGAGCTATTGTCTAGGACGTTACAAGGATCTGAAAGATGAGGTGAATTCGATTAAGCAACAGAATAGTTAGGGCTGATCACCGGGGAAAATACGGTTCGTATGGCGGCAACAGAATGTTAGATCTGATTTTGAAGAGTTTGTTGATGAAAACGTAGAATGGGGGTGAAGATGACTATGAATTTTGCATCAGTTGGCCAAGGAATAAGGTCTGGACGAATAGGGCTAGAAGGAGTGTGAATTTTCCGTGGGCATGAGCACTTATAATGATATGGATGGGACTTGGACACCATTAAACTGAAAAATTCCTAGCTTTTCAAGGTAAAAACGATCCGGAGGCTTATTTGGAGTGGGAGAAAAAAGGTGGATTGGATTTTTTGATTGCCATAGCTATTCTGAACAAAAAAAAGGTGAAATTGGTGATAATTGAGTTTACGGAGTATGCATTGATTTGGTGGATTAGATTGTGGTCTAGTAGGAGGAGGAATGGCGAGCGACCCGTTCAGACTTGGGGGGGGATGAAAGTCTTAATGAGGAGACGATTTGTGCCAAACCACTATTATAGAGACTTATATCTGAAGCTCCAAGGTCTGAATCAAGGTTATAAGACAGTAGATGAATATCACAAAGAGATGGAGATAGCAATGATTCGGGCTAATGTTGTTGAGGATAGAGAAGCCACCATGGCTAGATTTCTTAATGGGTTGAATCGGGACATTGCTAATGTGGTTGAGCTACAACACTATGTAGAGCTAGAGGACATGGTTCACATGGCGACGAAGGTGGAGAGACAACTTAGGAGGGGGCATGCTCAGCTAGCGTTTAATTCGGGTTCGTCATCATCTTGGAAGCCGAATCTAAAGAGAGAGGGCACTGTCCGCCCAAGATCCTTTGGTCCTTCTAGAACTAAACCACCAAAGACTAAAGTTGATGTCCCTACTGATGCCAAAGGTAAATCTGAAACTCAACCTAAACATACTCGTGATGTTAAATGTTTTAGGTGTCAGGGACACAGACATTATGCTTCAGAGTGTCCAAACAAGAGAATCATGATGATTAGAGATAATGGTGATGTGGAATCTGAAAGTGACAGTTCTGATTGTGAAGGCATGCCACCATTGGAGGATAGTGATGGGGATGAGTTAGCATTAGCGGTTGAGGAGTCCTTGGTTATAAGGCGAACACTTCAGGTTCAGGTCAAAGAAGATGATACTAATGAACAAAGGGAGAACATCTTCCATACGCGTTGCTACGTACAAAGAAAGGTGTGTGGTTTAATTATAGATAGTGGAAGCTGTGTTAATGTTTGCAGTGCCACCCTTGTTAGTAAACTGAATTTGTGTACTGCTAAGCATGCTAAACCATATAGATTGCAATGGCTGAATGATAGTGGTGAAGTGAAAGTGACTAAACAAAGTTGTGGTTCCATTTTCGATTGGGAAATATGTTGATGAAGTTACTGTGCGACGTTGGTCCAAATGCAAGCAAGTCACATCTTTTGTTGGGGAGACCATGGAAATATGATAGGAAGGCAATTCATTGATGGGGTTAAAAAATAGGTATACCATTGTAAAAGATGGTAAAAACATCACTCTTGTACCTCTTACACCCAAACAGGTGTATGATGATCAAAATAAAGCTAAAAAGTGAGCATGAGGCGATGGGAGAGAAAATCAAGGTGAGGAACAAGGGGAGAGAAGACCATCAGATTCGGCTAGAACCCAAAACCACTACAACCCATTCGGCCCACCCATCCAAACACAAGCAAATATTCGGCCAAACACTCCAAACAAATCAAACCATTTCGACCACAACTCAAAAACACCCAAATCTGGCCGAGAGTGGAGGTAAGACAAGAGGAGTGAAGAAAAGTCAGCAAGTGTGATGAGAGTTGTGTGGAAAAACTAAAGAAACAACCCAATTTTTATGCTAGAGAGGGTGAGGTCAGATCTGTATTTTTCACTAACAAGCCAATGATCTTACTTGTGTACAAAAGAGGCTTACTTTAATACTAATGATCTTGATCATATTGTGCCTAGTGTTGCTATTTCTTTGTTGCAGGGATTTGATGATGTGTTCCCCGACGATACTCCTAGCGGATTACCACCATTTGAGGGGATAGAGCATCAGATTGATTTCATACCCGAAAGCTTCAATTCCTAACGCGACCAGCTTATAGAAGCAATCCCGAGGAGACGAAGGAGCTTCAAAGGCAAGTTGATGAGCTGATGGAAAAGGGCTACATTCGTGAGAGTATGATCCCGTGTGCTGTACCCGTGCTACTTGTGCCAAAGAAGGATGGAACATGAAGGATGTGTGTTGATTGCCGAGCCATCAACAACATAACGGTAAAGTATAGACATCCCATTCCTAGGCTTGATGACATGTTAGATGAGTTACATGGATCCTGTATTTTCTCTAAAATTGACTTGAAAAGTGGGTACCATCAAATTAGGATGAAAGAAGGTGATGAGTGGAAAACAACATTTAAGACTAAGCATGGTTTGTATGAATGGTTAGTAATGCCGTTTGGACTTACAAATGCACCTAGTACGTTTATGCGTTTAATGAATCATGTGTTGCGTGCATTCATAGGTAAGTTTGTGGTTGTGTATTTTGATGACATTTTGATATATAGCAAGAACTTAACTGAGCATCTTGATCATTTGCGTAATGTACTTAGTGTGTTGCGTAGTGAGAAATTATATGCTAATCTTAAAAAGTGTGCCTTTTGCATGGAGAAAATTGTGTTTCTTGGCTATGTTGTAACTGCACAGGGTATCCGAGATGGATGAGGAGAAAAGTCAAGGCCATCCGGGATTGGCCTATCACCCAAATCGGTAAGTGAGGTAAGGATTTTTCATGGGTTAGCTAGTTTTTACAGGCGTTTTGTGAAAGATTTCAGTACAATAGTTGCCCCTTTAAATGAAGTTGTTAAAAAATCAGTTGGGTTTAAATGGGGGGAGGAATAAGAATTGGCATTTATTCTTTTGAAAGAGAAATTATGTTCTGCACCTGTTTTGGGTTTACCTGACTTTACAAAAGCATTTGAAATAGAATGTGATGCGTCTGGAATAGGAATAGGTAAAGAACTTGAACTATCCAACTTACGATAAAGAACTCTATGCATTGGTAAGAGCACTTGAGACATGGCAGCATTACTTGTGGCCAAAAGAGTTCGTAATCCATTCGGATCATGAGTCCTTGAAACATCTGAAAGGACAAGGTAAGTTGAATAGGAGGCATGCAAAATGGGTTGAATTCATTGAAACTTTCCCTTACGTAATCAAGTATAAGCAAGGGAAAGAGAACATCGTAGCTGATGCACTCTCGCGCAGGTATGTTCTTTTACACACATGAATACTAGATTGTTAGGTTTTTGAATATGTGAAGGAATTGTATGATAATGACTCTGACTTTTGCTGAGATTTATAATGCATGTGGACATTCGGCTTTTCGGTAAGTTTATTTGATGGATGGTTAATTTTGTTCAAAGAGAATAGATTGTGTGTTCCTGCTAGTTCTTTGCGTGAATTGCTTGTTCGTGGAAGCACATGGGGGTGGTTTAATGGTCACTTTGGGGTGGCGAAAACCTTGATGTATTGCATGAGCATTTCTATTGGCCAAAGATGAAAAGAGATGTGCAACGAATTTGTGAACAGTGCATTGTGCTTGTAGAAAGGCAAAATCTAGAGTACAATCACATGGACTATATACACCACTACCTGTGCCTACTGAACCTTGGGTAGATATCTCTATGGACTTTGTTTTAGGTTTACCTATGTCAAAGAAAGGTAGAGACTCTAATCTTTGTTTGTGGTTGATAGGTTTTCTAAAATGGCGCATTTCATTGCATGCCATAAAACAGATGATGAATCTCATATCGCAGACTTGTTTCTTTAGAGAGATTGTACGTTTGCATGGCATTTTCCTAAGAGTATAGTGTCAGATCGTGATGTTAAGTTCCTTAGTTACTTTTGGAAGACCTTATGGGGAAAGTTGGGAACTAAACTCTTATTTTCGACAACATGCCATCCTCAAACAAATGGACAAACTAAGGTAGTGAATAGAACATTATCCCAACTTTTACGTGCTGTAATTCAAAAGAATTTGAAAAGTTGGGAAGAATGTTTGCCTTTTGTTGAGTTTGCTTATAATAGAACTGTGCCATTCAACTACTACTTTTTTCTCCTTTTGAAATTGTTTATTGGTTTTAATCCACTAACTCCTATGGACTTAATTTTTTTACCTTTTGAAAGAAAGGGTAAGTTTAGATGGTGAAAAGAAGGCAAAGATGGTGAGAGAACTCCATGAGGGAGTTCGACTACAAATAGAGAAAAAGAACAGACTTTACGCTTCTAAAGCAAATAAGGGACGTAAACTGGTTGTTTTCCAACCCGGTGATTGGGTATGGGTGCACATGCGTAAGGAACGATTTCCTAACCAAAGGAAATCAAAATTACAGCCTCGTGGTAATGGTCCTTTTCAGGTTTTAGAGAGAATCAATGACAACGCATACAAAATTGACCTTCCAAGTGAGTATAGTGTTAGTGCTACCTTTAATGTTGCTGATCTTACTTTGTTTGACATAGATTTTTGATTCGAGGTCGAATCCTTTCGAGGAGAGAGGGGATGATGCGAACCAGCCCAGAACCACCAGCAAGGACCCATTACATGTTCCAAATGGAACCAATGACTCGGTCTAAGACAAAGACATTGAAAGACGCATTGAATGCATTAGTTTTGAAGGTTTCCACCAAGTCAGAATTGAAAGGTCCATTGGAGTATCAAGAGGAGATCCTAGTACATCTTATCCATGTGGAAGAGGGGTCCAATACAACCTTATTTGGGCCATGAGATAAGGGCTTTATTTTATTTTGTTAGCTACAGCCCAAGGCTTGCTTGGGCTTAATTCATACTTTGTTTTAAGTTAGGATCCAAGGCTTGTTTGAATTAAGTTATGGGCTTTTCATTTTAGGGTTTTGGGCCAGTTTTGAGTGGACCTCATATAAGTCCACATAAAGGGTCCATTAAGGTTAACTTTTCAAGAACTATTTAAAATCATGTAGGCCAAAATTTCGGCAGCTTTGATGATTATTATTCTGAATTTTTCAGTTTTAACGTGTGAGAGTGATTCTTGCATTCTTCAGTTCTTGAACGAACTGAATCTGACTTATCGAAGATTAACTGGCTTCGTGGCGTCATTCTACTCATTCCAATAGTGTTGGTGCCTTGGGGCAGGTTTCCATTGTGTCGCACTCATATCAGACCTATTTCGGCTTTCCGGGATTAGATTCAATCTTGATTGTGGGTTGCGTGACCACGTGATCACGAGGTTCGCATCACATAGTTGATTGATAGTTTAAGTGTTTTAAATTTTTAAAAATAATTTTCTTAAAAATATAAGGAATGAGGATGCCTGTTTCTGATACTTGAATGATAGTTTAAATGGTTTAAAAATATAAAAATAATTTTTTTTAAAAAAAAGTAAGGAGGATCTCTGTTTACGATTCATGAATGATAGTTTAAATGTTTTAAAAATATGAAAATAAATTTTTGAAAAAAGAAAGCTGGATCTCTGTTTCTGATACTTGAATGATAGTTTAAATATTTAAAAAAATGTTAAAATAAAGTTTATTAAAAAAGTAAGCAGGATTTCTGTTTCTGATACTTGAACGATAGTTTAAATGTTTTAAAAATATAAAAATAATTTTGTTTTTAAGAAAGAAAGGAGGATCTCTGTTTCTGATACTTGAATGTTTCCGATACATGAATGATAGTTTAAATGTTTTAAAAATATAAAAATAAATTTTTGAAAAAAGTAAAAGTTGGATCTTTGATTCTGATACATGAATGATAGTTTAAATATATATAAAAAGTAAAAATAAAATTTTAAAGAAACTAAGTAGGATATCTGTTTCTTATATTTGAATGATAGTTTAAATGATTTAAAAATATAAAAATAATTTTTTAAAAAAAAGTAAGCAGGATCTCTGTTTCTGATACCATTGAAGGATAATTTAAATGTTTTAAAAAATATGAAAATAATTTTTTTTTTAAAAAAACAAAGTTGGATCTCTGTTTCTCATAGTTGATTGATAGTTTAAATGTTTTAAATTTAAAAATAATTTTCTAAAAATATAAGGAAGGAGATGTCTGTTTCTGATGCTTGAATGATAGTTTAAATATTTTAAAAAATAGAAAAATAATTTTTTTTAAAAAGTAAGCAAGATCTCTGTTTCTGATACTTGAATGGTTGTTTAAATATATAAAAAAAAGTTAAAAATAAAATTTTAAAAAAACTAAGTTGGATCTCTGTTTCGTATACTTGAATGATAGTTTAAAAGTTTTCAAAAATATAAAAATAATTTTAAAAAAAATAAGCAGGATCTCTGTTTCTTATACTAGAATGATAGTTTAAAAGTTAAAAAATGTAATTTTTTTTTTAAAAAAAACTAAGTAGTAGGATCTCTCTTTCTCATAGTTGATTGATAGTTTAACTATTTTAAATTTTTAAAAATAATTTTCTAAAAAAAATATAAGAAAGGAGGATGTTTGTTCCTGATACTTGAGTGATAGTTTAAAAGTTTTAAAAATATAAAAGTAATTTTTTAAAAAAACTAAGTAGGATCTATGTTTGTTATAGTTGATTGTAGTTTAAATGGTTGAAAATTCTTCAAATAATTTTCTAAAAAATATAAGGAAAGGGGATGTCTGTTTCTGATACTTGAATGATAGTTTAAATATTTTTAAAAATATAAAATTAATTAAAAAAAAACAAAGTTGGATTTCTGTTTCTCATAGTTGATTGATAGTTTAAATGTTTTAAAATTTAAAAAATAATTTTCTAAAAAATATAAGGAAGGAGGATGTCTGTTTTTGATAATTGAATGATAGTTTAAATGTTTTAAAAATAGAAAAATAATTTTTTTAAAAAAAGTAAGCAGCATCTCTGTTTTTATATACTTGAATGATAGTTTAAAAGTTTTAAAAATATAAAAACATATTTTTTTTTTTTAAAAAAAGGAAGCAGGATCCTTGTTTATGATACTTGAATGATATTTCAAATGCTTTAAAAATAAAAATATATTTTTTTAAAAAAGTAAGTAGATTCTCTGTTTCTGATACTTGAACAAATTTGTTTTTTAAAAATAGTAAATAGGATCTCTGTTTCTGATACTTGAACAAATTTTTTTTTTTAAAAAAAAGTAAGTAGGATGTTTGTTTTCTGATACTTAAATGATAATTTAAATGTTTTAAAAATATAAAAATAATTTTTTTAAAAAAAAAGTAAGCAGGATCTCTGTTTCTGATAGTTCAATGATAGTTTAAATGTTTTAAAAATATAAAAAATAATTTTTTTTAAAAAAAAAGTACGGAGCATCTCTGTTTCCGATTCATGAATGCTAGTTTAAATGTTTTAAAAATATAAAAATAAATTTTTGAAAAAAAGTAAGCAGGATCTCTGTTTCTGATACTTGAATGATAGTTTTAAAAATTTTAAAAATGTAAAAATTAATTTTTCTTAAAAAAGTAAGCAGGATCTCTGTTTCTGATACTTGAACGATAGTTTAAATTTTTAAAAAATATAAAAATAATTTTTTTATAAAAGTAAGTAGGATCTCTGTTTCTGATACTTGAATGTTTCTGATACATGAATGTTAGTTTAAATATTTTAAAAATATAAAAATAAATTTTTGAAAAAAAGTAAGTAGTATCTCTGTTTCTGATACTTGAATGATAGATTAAATGTTTTAAAAATATTAAAATAATTTTTTTTTAAAAAAAAAGAAAGGAGGATCTGTGTTTTCTGATACTTGAATGTTTCCGATACATGAATGATAGTTTAAATGTTTTCAAAGTATGAAAATAAATTTTTGAAAAAAGTAAGCAGGATCTCTGTTTCTGATACTTGAATGATAGTCTAAATATATAAAAAATGTAAAAATAAAATTTTGAAAAAACTAAGTATGATCTCTCTTTCTTATACTTGAATGATAGTTTAAATGTTTTAACAATATAAAAATAATTTTTTTTAAAAAAAGTAAGTAGGATCTCTGTTTGTCATAGTTGATTCATAATTTAAATGTTATAAATTCTTCAAAAATAATTTTTCAAAAAAAATTATAAGTAAGTAGGATGTCTGTTTCTGATACTTGAGTGATAGTTTAAATGTTTTAAAAATATAAAAATAAAATTTTTTAAAAAATATAAGTAGGATGTCTGTTTCTGATACTTGAGTGATAGTTTAAAAGTTGTAAAATTATTAAAATAATTTTTTTACAAAAAGTAAGCATGATATCTGTTTCTGATTCTTGAAAAATAGTTTAAATGTTTTAAAATTATTAAATTAATTTTTTTTAAAAAGTAACTAGTATCTCTGTATCTCATACTTCAAAGATAGTTTAAATGTTTTTAAAATTATAGAAATAATTTTTTTAAAAAAAGTAAGTGGGATCTCTGTATATGATACTTGAAAGATAGTTTAAATGTTTTTAAAATTATAAAAATAATTTTTTTAAAAAATAAGTAGAATCTCTGTTTTATAGTAGTTTATTGATAGTTTAAAATGTTTTAAAATTATAAAAAATAATTTTTTTAAAAAAAATAAGTAGAATCTCTGTTTATAGTAGTTTATTGATAGTTTAAATGTTTTAAAATTATAAAAAATAATTTTTAAAAAAGTAAGTTGAATCTCTGTTTCTAGTAGTTTATTAATAGTTTAAAAGTTATAAAATTATATATATATTTTTTTAAAAAAGTAAGTAGAATCTTTGTTTTGATACTTGAAAAATCGTTAAAAGTTTTAAAATTATTAAAAATAATTTTTTTAAAAAAGTAAGTAGGATCTCTATTTCTAATACTTGAAAGACAGTTTAAATTTTTTGAAATTATTAAATTAATTGTTTTACTAAAGTAAGTAGAATCTCTGTTTCTCATACTTGAAAGATGGTTTAAATGTTTTAAAATTATAAAAGTAATTTAAAAAAAAAAATAAGTGAATCTTTGTTTCTAATACTTGAAAGATAGTTTAAAATGTTAAAAATATTAAAATAAATTTTTTTAAAAAGGAGGTTGGATTTTTGGTTTCTGGTAGTTGATTGATAGTTTAATATTTTAAAAGTATAAAAATAATTTTTGAAGAAGTAAGTAGAATCTCTGTTTTTCTGATACTTGAAAGATAGTTTAAAAGTTGACTTTTCAAGAACTATTTAATTACTCATGTTGGCCAAAATTTCAGGCAGCTTTGATGAATATTATTTTGAATTTTTTCCATTTTTAACGTGTGAGAGTGATTCTTAGATTCTTCAGTTCTTGTTTTTTTTTGGGTAAGTTTGACTTATGTAAAAAAGAAAATCAGATACAAAGAATATAATGGCATACCCAAGATTACAATGTGAACAGAACGAAACCAACAAATGGCTACAGGCTAGCCACATAACAAAACAAAAACTTAGACGCAGCTAGATATGCTAGGGGTACAAAAACAACCAGCTAAACATCAAAATTAAGAGTCCATGTTATTGACCCTTCAAGTCTTTGGATCATTACGTTTTCATCTGTTTGTTGAACGTTCTCATCAAAACAAGCTTATCACGAATGATTGATTAGTGCTTAAAAGTGCATGTTTATCAAGGTTTTATATCATCATTTTGCACTTTGAAGTATCAATAACTCCTTAACGAAGGCATGTTTTATAATAAAAGTTTGATATTATAAGATACCTTAATTTATGGTAAATGCTCATTTTAAATGCAGGACTATCACATAAATAAAATTGATTGATTGATGAGTTTAAGCATTGAAAGTTAAAGGACAAAGAGATGGCCAAACTTAGAAAAGAGATGTCGATGCAGTCCAAACCGGAACATTGCTCGGTAAATTGGATCATATCTGGAGCTCTAGATCTCATATTTAGGTCCATTTTATATGGATGGAAAGGTAAAACATAGGCCTACAACTTTCATTTGGACACCAAGATCAAAGAAGGCCGTTTCAGTCCAAATTATAGGAACAACAAAGAAGTCCGAAGCTGTCCTGCAGCCCAGACACTATTTAGTGTTCGAGCCCATATCTTGAGTTCTAGAAGTCCAAATGACCTCATCATTTTTTTGCTGGAAAGCTGAGACAATTTCTTAGAACATTCCTGAGGATTCTGGGCAAATTATGATGTTAGCAATGATGTCTTGTTCAGACAAAGAAGATAAGGATTTGTCACCAAGTCAAGATGTGGCCACCCACTCATCAATTAGTCAACAAAATCAATAGTTCCAAATTTTGGCCTATAAAAGGAGGCACTTACCATGTATTGAGGCATCTTGGTTTCCAGATCAAGATCATGCTCTTGCTTTCTCTCTTTGTATTTCTTATGTTCTTGCTTTCATTAATATCAAGTTTATGCACTTCATTTCCTTTCCTTTACTTAGTTAACTTCTTTCTCATTTATGTTCTTATCTTGTTCATTTATGTTTCTTTCTTTATTATGTTTAGCTAAGTTAATTATGTCAAAGGTGAAAAGGGTACACTAATGGTGTAAGAATAAGTATAGATATAAACTTAACATGGACCTTAACGTTGGATACTAACATGTTTTATATTTGTTATCTTGTTCACTTTTAATACTTTTGCTTGTTAAATGGTTAATCTAGATTTATGTTGTATAACACTTGGGTACAACAAATACTTGGCACTTTCATAGCCCATACTGTATGGTATAACCGACACCTGAGCTATGAAAGGAACTTGATTTGTTGTTAACATAAGTTATAATCATGAATGCCTGCCAACATTTACAAGTATTAGCTTTATTTCGAATAAGATAACTAATGTAATCATGTTAACAAATTTATAATCTGATTGGAACCTCCTTTATGTGTGGTTTCAATTGAGTAATAAGAGTTTATATTATACTTGTTTGAAGTACCATTAGTGGATCCTCTAACCTTGACATTTGTTTTTATCATTGTTTAATCCTTACGTTAATCTTTTATCTCAAAGTTCTCATTAATTTCTACATCTTCTGTTATTATTATTATCATCATCATTATTATTATTATTATTATTATTTACATTCTATTTATATTATATAATATATATCTATGATCTTTTCATAAACTCAGTATATAGGTTGGAAACCTGTGACCCGATCTTTTAGATCATTCTCAGGTATAACAATGCCACGTACTGAGTATAATTATTATTATTGTTGTTGTTGTTGTTGTTGTTATTTATAATTTATACAATTAACCTCTTTGTGGTTCGACCCCGGTCTTGCCGGGTTATTTATTACTTCGACTCTCCTGCACTTGGAAAAAGACATCAAGCTTTTGGTCATGTCAATGATACATTCGATTTGATCAAAAACCAAATTTGAAGTTTTAGACACATCTACAAAGATCCTTGCGTTCCGTTCTTGCCAGATACAATACAGTGTAGCTTTGAAACCCAGTTTTCGAGAAAAGTTGACGAAACTTTTGCCATGCCAAGTGACAGTGGCCCATCGAATCCATTCATCCAAGCTTTTTGTCATTCTTGGAATGTCGCATCTGTCACAAACATTCCACCATAATGCTTTCGTATAGGAGCATTCGAAGAACAAGTGGTTGTGATCTTCATTGTTACGGAGACAGAGTGAGCACCTATTGGGACCATGTATACCAAACCAATGAAGTCTATCCTGCGTTGAGAGTTTCCGTTGGATAGCCACCCATAGAAGAAATGCATGTCTTGGGACAGCATTCTTGAACCACACAATGTCATGCCAATCAACCATTTGATGATGAATTCTTAGTTGCTCCCACGCTACTTTGACCGAGAAACTATGATTTGGCGAATCCAACCAAACAATATCTTTTTTCCCCTTAGGAGTAGAGGTGGAAGGAATAGCATCTATAATGGGGTGCCAGCCAAGAGCATGAGTGATAGGAATTCTCCATTCTAAGTTATTGATCAGCACGTTCACTCTCGCGTTATGTTCCATACCTGAATCATAGATGAATCTTTCATCGTAAGTATCAGCAAGCGGGCTGTGAGGATGCTAATTATCAAACCATAGAGAGTGAATGAACTGAATCTGACTTATCGAAGATTAACTGGCTTCGTGGCGTCATTATACTCATTCCAATAGTGTTGGTGTCTTGGGGGCAGTTTCCATTTCTGTCACACTACTATCAGACCTATTTCGGCTTTCCGGGATCAGATCTCAATCTTGATTGTGGGTTGCGTGACCACGTGATCACGAGGTTTGCATCAGTTGGTATCAGAGCTAGGCTCCGAAACAAGGTCATATCCTTTTGTGATTTTTGATTATTTTTTTAGTGTTCCTTTAAGTTTTTCAGTGTTTGCGTCCATCTTCTTGTCCTTCGTGTTTGTGTCATCTAAGCAAAAAAAAAAAAAGGTTATATTTCATCTTGTTACTGTCTCTAATCATATAAGTATATTAAAAAAAGAGAGAGAGAGAGAGGGATTAGTTGAAATTTGAAGGACCATTAAATTTGTGCCACAGAAACACAACTCTTGGTGAACTTTAAGCAAACCACCTCAGAATCAATTGAAACTTTATATTTAGTGTATTGGGATTGAGATCGCATCATATTTCAAATTTGGGCTTATTCTGATGTCTTTTGCTTGAGGTTTTAATTTGAGATTCAATTCTGCCGCAGAAACCCTATTTTAGTGAACCATAAGAAAACCACCTCATAATCAATTTAAACTTCCTATTCAGTCTATTAGGGGTGATAATGCATCATATGTAAAATTTGGGCTTATTCTGATATTGTTTTCTTGAGGTTTTAATTTGAGGTTCAATTCTGCTATAGAAACACTACTATTAGTGAACCATAAGCAAACCACCTTAGAATCAATTGAAACTTCATATCATGTGTATTGGGGATGAGTTCGCACCATATATTAAATTTGGGCATATTTTGATACTGGCTTCTGGAGGTTTTAATTGGAGGTTCAATTCTGCCGCAAACTGATCATACAAGGAGTTTGGGTACCTAGAAATAAGAGAACGACCTATAAATTGATTTTTGATGATTTCATATTATTGTAATACTACATATTAAATTCGAGGTCATTTGGATATCGGTTTCTTTAGGTTCCTGAACTAGGTCTAGTTTTGTCGTAACAAGTCTGTTTGGTGTTATCTTTCAAAACTTGTTTTGTTTCTGTTTATTTCGTTCCTTCCATTATACTATCATCATATTTTGATATTTGGCTGTTGTTTGAGTCATTTTCATCACTTTTCGCATTTGTTTGTTTTTTTCCGATAAGTTCTGGTCCAAACAAAAGTCAGATTCGTAATCTCGAATCTAAATCAGTGTTCTTCCTATTATAAACTTTATTCTTTTCATCGTCTTCTTGTTTTTTTCCCCTATCTGTGTCATGTATTCACTAAGGGAGAGGGAACAGAGGAGGATTGTAGATCAACGATGCAAAATACTTAGCCATGGTTTGGGGGTTTTAGAACGAGAAGCTGATAAATGTAGAAGATTATTCTATGATCTTGAAGCTTTATGGGACAAAGAGGTACAACGCCAAAAGGATGAAAGATGAAGGAGAGTCGCTCTGGTTATCATTCAAAAGTATGTACGCAAGTGGTTAGTACGACGTCCTTATTTGAGATTCTTGTCAGTAACTACTTCTATACAGTGTTGTTGGAGAAAGGTGTTAGCAATAAGGGGATTTCGAAAGCTTAAACAAGAGGCTTCTGAAGTCAAAATTAAAACTATTCAAGATTCGAGGGTGAATTTTCTTGAAGAGGGAGGGAATGATACGGTTCAGCCCTGTGATACGACCCAAGTAAGGTTAGATTAAGATTTTGGCGTAAAAAGCGCAGTAGTCCAGGTTTACGGCAACAGTCATAATTCTCAATCCGACTGTTGGATCGGGCTAATATTTTATGTGGACTCTCCAAACATGTTTTACTACCTTGGGTTAAAAATTCAGGTCAATCGAATTTCGGGAAGAAACCGCAATATTGGTCAACGAAGGCTGTACGGATTTTGTTATTTACTTCTATTTGACTTGTGGACTTCCTATTTGGTTAGGATTCTTTTCCTACAAGGATGTGGCAGCTTGTTTTGGGAATTTCCTAGTTCCACAAGGATCTTTAATGAGCTGCAATATAATCTAAAAGTGTGGCAGTGATTCATTAATGTTTTAGAATCCTTTTCTTATAAGGATTCCTTATTCATCCTAGCTACACAATGAAAGAAGGGTTGGTGGTATTTAATGACAGATTAGTTTTTTTATTATTTTCTTTAATGTTTAGGCTTAATTAAAACTTTGTTTTGAGCTAGGATCCAAGGCTTGTTTGGATCAGGTTATGGGCTTTTCAGTTTAGGGTTTTGGGCCAGTTTTGAGTGGACCTCATATAAGTCCACATAAGGGGTCCATTAAGGTTAACTTTTCAAGAACTATTTAAACTCATGTAGGCCAAAATTTCGGTAGCTTTGATGATTTATTATTCTGAACTTTTCAGTTTTAACGTGTGATAGTGATTCTTGCATTCTTCAGTTCTTGAACAAATTGAATCTGACTTATCGAAGATTAACTGGCTTCGTGGCGTCATTCTACTCATTACAATAGTGTTGGTGCCTTGGGGCAGGTTTCCATTAAGTAGGATCTCTGTTTTCCGATACTTGAAAGATAGTTTAAATGTTTATAATTATAAAAAATAATTTAAAAAAAAAAAAGTTTAATTTTGTTTATGATACTTTGAAGATAGTATAAATGTTTTAAAATTATAAAAATATATTTTTAAAAAATAGTAAGTTGAATCTCTGTTTTTGATACTAGAAGGATAGTTTAAATGTTTTAAAAATATTAAATAATTTTTTTTTAAAAAAGGTGGTTGGATTTCTGTTTCTGGTAGTTGATTGATAGTTTAAATGTTTGAAAATTATAAAAATAGTTTGTTGGAAAAATTAAGTAGGATCTGTGTTTCTAATACTTGAAAGATAGTTTAAATATTTTGAAATGATTAAAATAATTTTTTTTACAAAGGTAAGTAGATACTTTGTTTTTCATATTTGAAAGATAGTTTAAATGTTTTAAAATTATAAAAATATTTTTTTAAAAAAATAAGGATAATTTTTATTTCTAGTAGTTGATTGATAGTTTTTAAATGTTTTAAAATTATAAAAATAATTTTTTTTAAAAAAATAAGTAGGATCTCTGTTTCTGATACTTGAAAGATAGTTTAAAATGTTTTAAAATTATAAAAAATAATTTTTTAAAAAAACTAAGTAGGATCTCTGTTTCTGATACTTGAAAGATAGTTTAAATGTTTTAAAATTATAAAAAAATAATTTTTTAAAAAACTAAAGTAGGATCTCTGTTTCGATACTTGAAAGATAGTTTAAATGTTTTAAAATTATATAAAAATAATTTAAAAAAGAAAAGTTGAATCTTTGTTTCTGATACTTGAAAACATAGTTTAAATGTTTTAAAATTATAAAAATATATTTTTTAAAAAAAAGTAAGTTGAATCTCTGTGATGCGGACCAGCCCAGAAACACCAGCAAGGATCCATTACATGTTCCAAATGGACCAATGACTCGGTCCAAGACAAAGACATTGAAAGACGCATTGAATGCATTGGTTTTGAAGGTTTCCACCAATTCAGAATTGGAAGAAGGTCCATTGGAATATCAAGAGGAGATCCTAGTACATCTTATCCATGTGCAAGAGGGGTCCAATACAACCTTATTTGGGCCATGAGATAAGGGCTTTATTTTATTCTGTTAGCTACAAGCCAAGGCTTGTTTGGGCTTAATTCATACTTTGTTTTAAGCTAGGATCCAAGGCTTGTTTGGATTAAGTTATAGGCTTTTCATTTTAGGTTTTTGGGCCAGTTTTGAGTGGACCTCATATAAGTCCACATAAGGGGTCCATTAGGGTTAACTTTTCAAGAACTATTTAAACTCATGTAGGCCAAAATTTCAGCAGCTTTGATGATTATTATTCTGAAGTTTTCAGTTTTAACGTGTGAGAGTGATTCTTGCATTCTTCAGTTCTTGAACGAACTGAATCTGACTTATCGAAGATTAACTGGCTTCGTGGCCTCATTCTACTCATTCCAATAGTGTTGGTGCCTTGGAGCAGGTTTCCATTGTGTCGCACTCATATCAGACCTATTTCGGCTTTCCAAGATCAGATCTCAATCTTGATTGTGGGTTGTGTGACCACGTGATTACGAGGTTCGCATCAAATTAGTAAAATAAAAAGATAAGACATGTTAATATTAAACATTAAGGTCCATGTTGAGTTTACACTATACTTATTCTTACACCATTAGTGTAACCTTTTCACCTTGACATAATAAACTTAGCTAAACATAATGAAGAAGAGAAACATAAATAAACAAAACAAGAACATAAATAAGATACAAGTTAACTAAGGAAAGGAAAGGAAATGAAAAGCATAAACAAGATATTAATGAAAGCAAAACTTAAGAATTACAAAAAAAATATAAAGAGAGAAATAAAGAGCATGAACTTGATCTGAACAACCAAGCTCCCAAATACATGGCAAATGCCTCCTTTTATAGGCCAAAATTCAGAATTATTGATTTGATGACTAATTGTTAAGTGGTTGGCCAACTTTTGACTTTGTGAAAATCCTTATCTTCTTGTCTGAATAAAACGAAAATGCTAGCATCAGAACTGGGTCCACTTGAAAACACACAAGTATTACGGGTACAACACACGGGCTCATACTCTCACGAATGTAGCCCTTTTCCATCAGCTCATCAACTTGCCTTTGAAGCTCCTTCGTCTCCTCGGGATTGCATCTATAAGCTGGTCGGTTAGGAATTGAAGCTCCCGGTATGAAATCAATCTGATGCTCTATCCCCCTCAATGGTGGTAATCCGCTAGGAGTATTGTCGGGGAACACATCATCAAACTCCTGCAACAAAGAAATAGCAACACTAGGCACAATATAATCAAGATCATTGGTATTAAAGTAAACCTCTTTGTACACAAGTAAAATCATTGGCTTGTTTGTGAAAAATGCAGATCTGACCTCACCCTCTCTAGCATAAAAAATGGGTTGTTTCTTTAGTTTTTCCACACAATCCTCATCACACTTACTGACTTTGTTCACTCCTCTTGTCTTACCTCCACTCTTGGCCAGATTTGGGTGTTTTTGAGTTGTGGTCGAATGGTTTGATTTGTTTGGAGTGTTGGCCGAATATTTGCTTGTGTTTGGATGGGTGACCGAATAAGTTGTGGTGGTTTGGGTTCTAGCCGAATCTGATGGTCTTCTCTCCCCTTGGACCTTGATTTTCTCTCCCCATCGCCTCATGCTCACTTTTTAGCTTTATTTGATCATCATACACCTGTTTGGGTCTAAGAGGTACAAGAGTGATGGTTTTACCATCTTTTACAATGGTATACCTATTTTTAACCTCGTTATGAATTGCCTTCCTGTCATATTACCATGGTCTCCCCAACAAGATGTGACTTGCTTGCATTGGTACCACGTCGCACAGAACTTCATCAACATATTTCCCAATCGAAAATGGAACCACAACCTGTTTAGCCACTTTCACTTCACCACTATCATTCAGCCATTGCAATCTATATGGTTTAGCATGCTTGCAGTACACAAATTTAGTTTACTAACAAGGGTGGCACTACAAACATTAACACAACTGTCACTATCTATAATTAAACCACACACCTTGCTTTGTACATAACAACGCGTATGGAAGATGTTCTCCCTTTGTTCATTAGTATCATCTTCCTTGACCTCAATCTGAAGTGTTCTCCTTATAACCAAGGACTCCTCAACCGGTAACGCTAACTTATCCCATCACTATCCTCCAATGGTGGCATGCCTTGACAATCTTTTTTTTGGTAAGCTGACTTATGTATTAAAAGAAAATGATACAAAGAATATAATAGGCATATCCAAGATTTACAATGAGGACAGAAACGAAAACCAACAAATGGCTACAGGCTAGCCACATAACAAAACAAAAACTTAGACCAACTAGATATGCTAGGGGTACAAAAACAACCAGCTAAACATCAAATTAAGAGTCCATGTTATTGACCCTCCAAAGTCTTTGGATCCTTATGTTTTTATCTGTTTGTTGAACATTCCTCATCAAAACAAGCTTATCGCGAATGATACATTCGATTTGATCAAAAACCAAATTCGAAGCTTTAGACACATCTGCAAAGATCCTTGCGTTCCATTCTTGCCAGATACAATACACTGTAGCTGCGAAACCCAGTTTACAAGAAAAGTTGACGAAACTTTTGCCATGCCAAGAGACAGTGGCCAATCGAATCCATTCATCCAAGCTTTTTGTCATTCTTGGAATGTCGCATCTGTCACAAACATTCCACCATAATGCTTTCACAAAGGAGCATTCAAAGAACAAGTGGTTGTGATCTTCATTATTGCGGAGACAGAGTGAGCACCTATTGGGACCATGAATACCAAACCGATGAAGTCTATCCTGCGTTGAGAGTTTCCATTGGATAGCCACCCAAAGAAGAAATTCATGTCTTGGGACAACATTCTTGAACCACACGATGTCATGCCAATCAACCATTTGATGATGAATTCTTAGTTGTTCCCAAGCTACTTTGACCGAGAAACTCTGATTTGGCGAATCCAACCAAACAATCTCATCCTTTTGCCCCTTAGGAGTAGATGTGGAAGGAATGGCTTCTATAATGGGGTGCCAGCCAATAGCATGAGTGATAGGAATTCTCCATTCTAAGTGATTAATCAGCACGTTCACTCTCGCGTTGTGTTCCATACCTGAATCATAGATGAAACGTTCACCGTAAGTATCAGCGAGCGGGCTGTGAGGATGCCAATTGTCAAACCATAAAGAGGTTGTCATTCCATCTCCGATGATGTGCTTCATCTTCGGCCATGCTAAGGATCTGATCTTTAGAATCTTTCCCTAAGCCCAAGAGCAGCTTCCTGGCGCCTTGATTGTCCAAAAATTCCTACCTCGCAAGAGATTGGATCTGATCCAAGTAGACCAGATTGAGCCATCTGAGTCGTTGCACAAGTTCCAAATATGTTTCAACAAGGCAATCTTGTTCCATTCTGCTATCCTTTTTATGCCTAGCCCCCCCTCCTTTTTTGGAAGACATACCTGATCCCAAGCCACTTTAGCCAGGTAATAGGAATAGAGATGCCCAATAGACCTGGATGGAGAATAAGACTAAGTTAATCAGTTGTACTCGCCCTACAAAAGAGAGTGTTCTGCAGGTCCAATGTTGAACTTTAGCGGTAATTCGATCCACGAGGCCCTTACAATTAACAGCCTTTAGTTTGGACGAGATAAGAGGCACTCCTAAATATTTCATAAGAAGCTCCCCCTCTCTAAACCCAAGAATACTGATAATCTGTTCCCTCTCAGCACCTAACGGACCGCTCAAGAAGATGTCACTTTTGTTTGGATTTGGATATAGACCTGATAGAACTTGAAACTCTGTGAGTACATTTTTGATCATACGAATTGAATGTACATCCCCTTTGCTGAAAATCATCAAGTCGTCGGCAAAGCAAAGATGAGAAATTCTGTCCTTCTTGCATCTCCAGTGGAACTTGAAGTTTTGGTTGGCACTCATATTGCAAAATAGCCCTGACAGGATTTCCATGCATAGGACAAACAAATATGGAGATAATGGATCACCTTGTCTCAGCCCTCTCCCCCCTTGAAAGTAACCTGGAAGTTCACCATTGACGTTGATTAAGAATTGACATGATGTAACACAAACCATGATCCAATCAATGACTGTTCTAGGGAATCCCATTTTTATTAACGTAGCATCAACGAAATCCCACCGAACTGAGTCATAAGCCTTCATCAGGTCTACTTTCATAGCACAACGAGCAGGACCCGTAGATTTATGATAGCCTTTCATTAACTCCTGAGACAAACGAATATTGTCGCTGATTCTCCATCCAGAGATAAAAGTTGTCTGATACGGACCTACTAAGGATGGCAAAACAACTCTCATTCTCCCAGCTAGAATCTTCGCGATGCATTTGTATACTGTATTGCAGCAGGATATAGGACGAAAATCTATCAACCTCATAGGATTACCAAATTTAGGGATAAGGGAAATGGATGTAGCATTCATCTCTTTAAAGCATTCTACGAGTCTGAAAGAAGGAGCTAACAGCGTTGATTACATCTTCCCCCACTATGTGCCACATTCTTTTGAAGAAACCTGCGTTGAAGCCATTCGGACCAGGGGCTTTGTTGTTTTTCAAACTAAACATAGCATGCTTAATCTCCTCCCTTGTTACTTCTTGTGCTAGAACATCCTGTTGTGTTGAAGATAGTTTGCAGTTAATTGCCGATTGCATCACTTCCTCGTTCAAGGCCCTAGGCATCTGTTTCACTCCCAACAAACGCTGGAAGTATGCAATTACTTCTGATTTGACTGCCTCGTGTCCTTCAACGACTCCCCCATCCTCCCTTGTAACGGAAAGAAGCTTATTTCTGTTCTATCTTCCATTTACTGATTTGTGGAAGTAGCTAGTATTCTGATCCCCCAAGCTAAGCCATTGAATCCTTGCCTTTTGTTTGAAAAAACTCTCTTCTGCCCTGACGATAGAAGCATAGTTACGAACAACATCTCTTTCTCGCATGCGTAAAGTTGGATTCTCAGGCACTGTATGCAGCTCCTGTTGAGCCTTATCCAAGTGATCTTTTGCATCTTTGACTCTATCTGTAATATTGGAGAAGTGAGTCTTATTGAAATGTTTAAGTTCCTGCTTTAGCTTCCTTAGTTTGCAACACAACTGATACATTGGACAACCCCCCGAATGTTGATCCCATACTTTCTTCACCAAGGGTATGAACTCGTCATGATCCATCCACATATCGAAGAATCTGAATGGTTTCTTTATGTTCTGAACATTGCTAGTAACCTTTACCACCATGGGAGAATGATCTGACATACCAGCAGGCAAGAATCTCACTTCCGACAATGGGAAGTGCAGACTCCACTTCTCATTCACAAGCACTCTATCTAGCTTCCGCATAATCAGATTCTCAATACATTGGTTCGTCCATGTATAATGCATACTAGAATACTGAAGATCATCCACTTTCGCATCTCGAATACATGTTTCCAACCTGTCCATCTGACCATCCCACATAGAAGACCCTTCTGACCTTTCTGATGGATTGCGGATAGCATTAAAGTCACCCATAAGAACCATAGGGTTGACTCCCATTCATCACCACGACTCACTATATCAGACCATAATGTCTCACGTAAGGATGCATTATTGTCTCCATAAATGATTGAAGTATTAAACCAAATATTGGTAGCTAATATAGTGACAGAAACATGGATAGCCTGGTCTGACATACCGCAGACATCCATCTTCACCACATTAGCATTCCAACAAACCCAAATACAACCACGGGAAGAGAAATCATAATTGTACAAGAAGGACCAATTACGCAAAAGAAGATTAGCAATATTATCTTTATTCTTTTCTCTAACCCGAGTTTCAACCAAACCAAAAAAAACCATCCTCTCTTGATGGATTAGCCGACGTAATTCTGAATGCTTTATGGGGTCATTCAAACCTCTAACATCCCAACATCCAATCATCATAAGAAAATAGAGAGAAGTACAAACAGCAACATAAAGGTTACCTTGACGTGCCACCCCGCGGGGAGCTAGATTTCTTATTCTTCTTTGAACCCTTTTTCTTTTTCTCCAGAGAGTTGCCAGCCTTAATACCTGACTGATTAACAGTTTTCCCATCGGTGGAAGTCGAAGTTTGTGGACTTGTCGGGATCAGTGGCGTCGGCTCCTTCTCATTTTGTTCTCCATTTATATCACCTCTCATTGTTGCAACATCAACATTCAGCTCATCACTAATAGTTGAGAGAACTTGGTTCACGGTCGCACAAGCATCTGTATTGGAGACGACTAAACTTTGATCTAAAGCAGTACATGTAGCCCCTTCCTCCTGCTCCATGTCTCTCAAAACATGAGGAGAGGTTGGAGTTTTGTCTTCATGGCAAATAACATTGCACACATCTGATGTCACATGATCATTACAATCAGACGTATGTATCCCAGATGTTGAGCAACCATTCTCATTCTCATTCTCATTCTTATGCACTTTAGATGCACACAGACCATTCTCATCACTTACAGAACCCTTATTTCGTTTAACAACTACCTGCCATTGAAACTGATTCTGTTTGTTATCCGCAGATTTAGAGATCACAGCTCCTACTTTCCTCGCACCCTCTGCCACCATTGTAGGATGAGCAATTTTGTTAGTAGTACATATCGTTGTGGTGTGTCCAAAGATGTTGCAGTTATTGCACCTTGACGGTATCCATTCATAATCAGCTGATATTGTTACGAATACCCCATTTGGACAGCGAAGGTCGTATTCCTTAACCATTGTCTTAGAAGCATCAATCTCAATGCAAACTCTTGCGTAGCTAAGCCTTTTACGCAACAATGTAGTACGATCACCATGAAGGGGAACCCCAATAGCACTCGCTATACAACTCAGCCCCTTAATAGTCCAATACTTAAGAGGAACATTATACAGCCTAACCCATACTGGAACTTTGACCAAATCGTCTTTCAAAAATTGCATGTTCGGTTGCCAACGTTTAAGCATCAAAGGTCTGTTTGCCATGTGCCATGGGGCTCTTTCCAGAACATTAGTGGCGCGATCAACAGAATCAAAAGTGAAAAGGTAGAAACCATTTTCCGAAGATAAAACTTCTGATAGACCATAAGAGCCCCATATCCTTTTGGCAATCGAATTAACAACAGGATATGGTAATTTCTGACCCACAAAATGACCAACTAGGGTGGATTTCCAAAGTTCACAGCCATCGTAAAAAACATCACGCGGAGGAGCTACTGTTATACGACCATCAGTCATAGCCAGGGGTTCAAAATGCAGATTTCGAACTGGATGAAAATCAATGTTCTTACTACCCTCCTTGACATCAACAACAGAACCCTTCAAAGCATTTAAAAAATTTAGTTTGGTCTTAAGGTTTAGTTGTTCTTGTTGCTGAGACCCTACCTTCAATTCATCAACTTCAGAACCCAGCACATGGTTCATTGCTGAAACAACATGAGGAGCCTGGATAGTCGAAGATTTCTCTATGATAGCTTCAAAATCAGCTTGATGGTCACTAGTAAACTGAGAAATCTTCATACGATGACTATTCAACATATCTTTTAGCTCTAATCTTAAGGTATGTCCAAACTTAACTTCATTGTGTTGTTCAATGTTATAGCTAAGGTTTGGAACAGATTCCACACCAGAACATAAAGACATTATGGAAATAGACAAATACTAGAGAGAGCAAGCTCTAATAAGAGATTATCATGTTTATAGCTGGTATTGGAAATCCAGAAAGAAAACCCACTGAAAAGATGCAGCTACTCACCTTATCTCAAAGAATTATGAGGCCAGTATCTCTCAGTTAATTGATTGAAACGATGATCCCTTCGGTCAAGATGTAGAGCATGTTCTGATGGACAACATACTCAAATATGGTGGCGATCCAACGGTGAACCAAAGAGATCGAGCTTCAACAACCCCAGAATTATAAGGCCCGTATCTCACAGTTCATTGATTGGAATGATGATCCGTTCGGTCAAGATGTAGAACATGTTCTGACGGACAATATACTAAAAAATGGTGACGATCCAACGGTGAACCAAGGAGATCAAAAGCAATACAGATTAGAGAGAGAGGGAGAGAGAGAGCGAGGAGAGAGAGTAACGGGTTTTTATGAATCCTTGATAATTCATGCCTTGACAATCAGAACTGTCACTTTCAGATTCCACATCACCATTATCTCTAATCATCATGATTATCTTGTTTGGACACTCTGAAGCATAATGTCCATGTCCCTGACACTTGAAACATTTAACATCACGAGTACGTTTAGGTTGAGTTTCAGATTTACCTTGGGCATCAGTAGGGACATCAACTTTAGCCTTTGGTCGTTCAGTTCTAGAAGGACTAAAGGATCTTGGTCGGACAGTACCCTCTCTCTTTAGATTCGGCTTCCAAGATGATGACGAACCCGAATTAAACGTTGGTCGAGCATGCCCCTTCCTAAGTGTTCTCTCCACCTTTGTCGCCATGTGAACCATGTCTTTTAGCTCCACGTAGTGTTGTAGCTCAACCACATTAGCAATGTCCCGATTCAACCCATTAAGAAATCTAGCCATGGTGGCTTCTCTATCCTCAACAACATTAGCCCGAATCATTGATATCTCCATCTCTTTGTGATATTCATCTACTGTCTTATAACCTTGATTCAGACCTTGGAGCTTCAGAATAAGTCTCTGTAATAGTGGTTTGGCACAAATCGTCTCCTCATTAAGACTTTCATCTCCCCCCAAGTCTGAATAGGTCGCTCCCCATTCCTCCTCCTACTGATCATGATGTGCCGTGAATGATTTGAAAATCGGCAACAATGATTCTAACGAAAATGGATGAAGGATGGGTCTGGTTGTGTTATCTTTCCTTTGGTATTTAGGCTGGATTGTAGTGATTTAAGGTAAATAAGATGGAGGATAGACTAGAATGATACTTTGATAAGTCGATCTGGACGCCACAAAGATCAATCTAAGATTTCAACGCCACATTCTTTGTGATTAAAGAGTGATAAGTCAGGTAGGGTTCTTCACAAAACGAATTTGGAAGAACAACTCTTAATTCTCTGAATTAAGTTTCAAATTTTGGCCAAAAGTGTCTATTACATATTCTGATACTTTATTTATCATTGGAACATCCCTCCAATGTTAGGTGAATTCAACATGATAGAAGTCAAGCCTAAAAACTAGACTATTAATAAAGTCAATAGACAAATTTAACTAACACACGTTTTTCTTTTGACATTTCTGAAACATAAGCAGACCAAATTTAAAACAGCCATAACTTTTGACATAAAAGTCCAATGCAATCATGGTTGGACAATCTAGAAAGATCACGTTCTGAACTTGAATTTTACCTACATAAATCTTGCTTTCACATGCATTAGATGACTTCAAATTCGGGTTCAAATCCATTTACTGTTCTGACCGTAAACAACATCAATTCCTTCACTTGCATTATCAATCCAAATACAAGTAGCCCAGCATGAAAATAACCATTAAGGGCTTTTCTCATATCCAAGTTCCAATTGTAGGCAAATAAGCACCCTTGAACCAATTTCAAACTGATTGCTAATTTTTAACTCCGACGCAGCTTCAATCATTGCAATTTGATTCGTCATGGCTCGTTGTAGTTGTTTTGCTCTCGCTCTTGTCATTGGACCATCTGTACCCTCTTGCATATTAGATTCAGCTTTACGAGATGGATTATAATTCCCATGATGCACATCATCAGCCCCGGGTTGATAATGATTTGTCCTCAAATCAGAATCGTCATCATCATCCAAGTATGGAGTCAAGTCTTTCACATTAAAAGTAGCTGATACGTTGTAATCACCAGGAAGATCTACCTTATACGCATTGTCATTCACCTTCTCTATAATCTGAAATGGACCATCAGCTCTTGGCATCAACTTGGACTTACGTTTGCTTGGAAATCTGCCCTTCCTAATATGAATCCAAACAAGATCTCCAGGTTCAAACCTGACCATCTTTCGCCCCTTGTTAGCTTGTTTAGCATACTTTGTTGTTTTCTCCTCAATATGTAGTCGAACTTACTTATGTAGTTTCTTCATCAATTCGGCCTTTCTAATTCTATCCATAGATGTCCTCTCATCAATTGGAATATGAACAAGATCAATAGGAACACAAGGATTAAAGTCATACACAACCTCAAATGGTGAAAATTTTGTGGCCCCATGCACACTACGATTATATGCAAACTCCACAATAGGCAAACAAATCTCCCAACTCTTCAAATTCTTATGTGTAACAGCTCGTAACAAAGAAGATAAAGTTCGATTTACTACCCAGTTTGTCCATCAGTTTGTGTATGACATGTTGTACTAAAAAGTAACTTCGTTCCAAGTTTTTTTTTTTTTTTGGTAAGCTGACTTATGTATTAAAAGAAAATGATACAAAGAATATAATGGGCATACCCAAGATTTACAATGTGAACAGAAACGAAACCAACAAATGGCTACAGGCTTGCCACATAACAAAACAAAAACTTAGACCAACTAGATATGTTAGGGGTACAAAAACAACCAGCTAAACATCAAATTAAGAGTCCATGTTATTGACCCTCCAAAGTCTTTGGATCCTTATGTTTTCATCTGTTTGTTGAACATTCCTCATCAAAACAAGCTTATCGCGAATGATACATTCGATTTGATCAAAAACCAAATTCGAAGCTTTAGACACATCTGCAAAGATCCTTGTGTTCCGTTCTTGCTAGATACAATACACTGTAGCTGCGAAACCCAGTTTACGAGAAAAGTTGATGAAACTTTTGCCATGCCAAGAGACAGTGGCCAATCGAATCCATTCATCCAAGCTTTTTGTCATTCTTGGAATGTCACATCTGTCACAAACATTCCACCATAATGCTTTCGCAAAGGAGTATTCAAAGAACAAGTGGTTGTGATCTTCATTATTGCGGAGACAGAGTGAGCACCTATTAGGACCATGAATACCAAACCGATGAAGTCTATCCTGCGTTGAGAGTTTTCGTTGGATAGCCACCCAAAGAAGAAATGCATGTCTTGGGAAAACATTCTTGAACCACACGATGTCATGCCAATCAACCATTTGATGATGAATTCTTAGTTGTTCCCAAGCTACTTTGACCGAGAAACTCTGATTTGGCGAATCCAACCAAACAATCTCATCATTTTGCCTCTTAGGAGTAGATGTGGAAGGAATAGCTTCTATAATGGGGTGCCAGCCAATAGCATGAGTGATAGGAATTCTCCATTCTAAGTTATTAATCAGCACGTTCACTCTCGCGTTGTGTTCGATACCTGAATCATAGATGAAACGTCCCTTAAGCATCAGCGAGCGGGCTGTGAGGATGCCAATTGTCAAACCATAGAGAGGTTGTCATTCCATCTCTGATGATGTGCTTCATCTTTGGCCATGCTAAGGATCTGAGCTTTAGAATCTTTCCCCAAGCCCAAGAGCAGCTTCCTGGCGCCTTGATTGTCCAAAAATTCCTACCTCGCAAGAGATTGGATTTGATCCAAGTAGACCAGATTGAGCCATCTGAGTCATTGCACAAGTTCCAAATATGTTTCAACAAGGCAATCTTGTTACATTCAGCTATCCTTTTTATGCCTAGCCCCCCCTCCTTTTTTGGAAGACATACTTGATCCCAAGCCACTTTAGCCCTAGTAGTGCTCATATCTGAACCTGACCAAAGAAAGGATCTCATAATTTGCTCAACATTTTTCACTACTTCCCCAGGTAATAGGAATAGAGATGCCCAATAGACCTGGATGGAGAATAAGACTGAGTTAATCAGTTGTACTCGCCCTGCGAAAGAGAGTGTTCTGCAGGTCCAATGTCGAACTTTAGCAGTAATTCGATCCACGAGGCCCTTACAATTAACAGGCTTTAGTCTGGACGAGATAAGAGGCACTCCTAAATATTTCATAGGAAGCTCCCCCTCTCTAAACCCAAGAATATTGATAATTTGTTCCCTCTCAGCACCTAACGGACCGCTCAAGAAGATGTCACTTTTGTTTGGATTTGGATATAGACCTGATAGAACTTAAAACTCTGTGAGTACATTTTTGATCATACGAATTGAATGTACATCCCCTTTGCTGAATATCATCAAGTCGTCGGCAAAGCAAAGATGAGAAATTATGTCCTTCGTTCCAAGTTTCCTCCAAAGAGTCTTCCAAAAGTGGCTTAAGAACTTTGTATCACGATCAGAGACAATGCTTTTAGGAATTCCATGCAAACGAACAATCTCTTGAAAGAACAAATCAGCAACATGTACTGCATCATCAGTTTTCTTACAAGGAATGAAATGGGACATTTTGGAGACTTGATCAACCACCACCATTATTGAATCCTTCCCACGTTGTGTTCTTGGTAATCCACGTACAAAGTTGATGTTAATGTCCATCCAATGCATTGGAATAGGCAGTGGAATATATAGTCCATACGCATTCTCTTTACCCTTAGCTCTCTTGCAGATAGCACTTTCAATCACCTTGTGTACATCCCGTAACATACTGGGCCAAAAAAAAATGTTCTTTCAGCAGCTCATAAGTCTTCTTCTCCCCAAAATGACCACTAAGACCACCACTATCAGCCTCTCGCTGATGCGGACCAGCCCAGAAACACCAGCAAGGACCCATTACATGTTCCAAATGGACCAATGACTCGGTCCAAGACAAAGACATTGAAAGACTCATTGAATGCATTGGTTTTGAAGGTTTCCACCAAGTCAGAATTGGAAGGTCCATTGGAGTATTAAGACGAGATCCTAGTACATCTTATCCATGTGCAAGAGGGGTCCAATACAACCTTATTTGGGCCATGAGATAAGGGCTTTATTTTATTTTGTTAGCTATAGCCCAAGGCTTGTTTGGGCTTAATTCATACTTTGTTTTAAGCTAGGATCCAAGGCTTGTTTGGATTAAGTTATGGGCTTTTCATTTTAGGGTTTTGGGCCAGTTTTGAGTGGACCTCATATAAGTCCACATAAAGGGTCCATTAGGGTTAACTTTTCAAGAACTATTTAAACTCATGTAGGCCAAAATTTCAGTAGCTTTGATGATTATTATTCTGAATTTTTCAGTTTTAACGTGTGAGAGTGATTCTTGCATTCTTCAGTTCTTGAACGAACTGAATCTGACTTATCGAAGATTAACTGGCTTCACGGCGTCATTCTACTCATTCCAATAGTGTTGGTGCCTTGGGGCAGGTTTCCATTGTGTCGCACTCATATCAGACCTATTTCGGCTTTCCAGGATCAGATCTCAATCTTGATTGTGGGTTGCGTGACCACGTGATCACGAGGTTCACATTAGTTGGTATAGAGCAATTCCCGTAACGAACCTGAAGGAATACACATTCTGCCTATTTTGAACAAGTAACCTTCATACATAAAGAACCCATCACAAGCTCCCTTTGCACATTCGGCAACCACATTAGCAAAGTAGGAATCATTGGCATATTGATCCTTCACCTGTTCAAAACCCATCAGCCTTGCATTCAACATAGAGATCAGTGCATACCTCCTAGAAAGAGCATCAGCAACCACATTAACTTGCCCTTTCTTGTACTTTATGACATAAGGAAATGACTCCATGAACTCCACCCATTTAGCGTGTCTTTGATTCAGCTTGTTTTGCCCCTTAAGATACTTCAAGGCTTCATGATCAGTATGTATAACAAATTCTTTAGGCAACAAGTAGTGCTGCCATACCTCCAGAGCCCGAATCAAAGCATAGAACTCCTTGTCGTAAATAGAGTAGTTCAAACGCGCTCCATTTAACTTTTCACTGAAGAATGCAATCGGTCTCTTTTCTTGCATCAAAACAGCACCAATTCCAACCCCGGAAGCATCGCACTCTATTTCAAATGTTTTAGCAAAGTTTGGAAGTGCTAAAACTGGAGCAGTACACAACTTTTCCTTAATTATCTCAAAAGCTTTCTGCGCATCTTCACTCCATCTAAACTCCTTCCCTTTTTTCAAGCATTCTGTCATAGGAGCAACAATAGAGCTGCAATCTTTCACAAATCACCTGTAGAAAAAAGCTAAACCATGGAAACTCCTCACATCAGTGATACTAGCAGGTTTTGGCCAGTCTTGAATTGCCTCAATTTTCTCCTCATCAACTCTTCCCCTGCTAGAGATAATATATCCAAGAAACACGACACTTTCTTTACAGAAGTAACACTTTGTGAGTTTCCCATACAACTTAGAATCTTGCAAAGTCTCAAACACAACTCTAAGATGCTTCACATGATCGTCAAAGGTCTTGCTATACACCAGGATGTCATCAAAATATACTACAACAAACAGCCCAATATACTTCCTCAAAACATGATTCATAAGCCTCATAAATGTACTAGGCGCATTAGATAACCCAAACGGCATTACCATCCATTCATATCACCCCTGTTTAGTTTTAAATGTTGTTTTCCATTCATCTCCCTCTTTCATTCTAATTTGGTGATAGCCACTCATCAAATCGACTTTAGAAAACAATGCAGCACCATGCAACTCATCAAGCAAATCATCAAGTCTGGGTATAGGAAATCGATACTTAACTGTTATTTTGTTGATAGCGCGGCTTTCCATGCACATCCTCATGGTACCATCTTTCTTCGGTACAAGCAAAGTAGGTAGGGAACATGGACTAAGTGATTCTCGCACATAGCGCTTCTCTAAGAGCTCACCGACCTGCCTTTGAATCTCTTTTGCTTCCTCTGGATTACATCTGTATGCTAGTCTATTAGGAAGTGAATCTCCCGGCAGCAAATCAATTTGATGCTCAATACCACGAATAGGTGGTAATCCTTTAGGTAATTCATCTGGAAACACATCTTTAAATTCTTCAAGTAATTCCTTAATCTGTCTTGGTAAGTCCAATCCTTCTACTTGTAGTAGTTGCTTTGCCCAGACCATGAAAACAATCCCTGTTGTGGCTAATGCTTGTTTGATGTCTCCTTTTTTGGCTAACAACAGCCCCTTTCGTGATGTCACCTCCTTTTGTTGGCTTCGTAACTGATCCTCTCTAACTTGTTGAGAACTCAATGGTAACAAGTTCACCTTCTTTCCATTCAGCATAAAAGAATAAGTGTTCTTTCGTCCATTGTAGGTCACATCCTTATCAAACTGCCATGGACGACCCAACAACAAATGGCTAGCTGACATTGGTGCAACGTCACATAAAACCTCGTCGTGATAGGTTTTAATGGAAAAAGGTACACGAACTTGCTTTGTCACCCGAATCTCCCCATTCTCATTCAGCCATCGCAAACTATAGGGTCTGGGATGTGGAAGGGTATTTAAACCCAATTTCTCCACCAAGGTAGTTGACGCAACATTAGTGCAACTTCCATTATCAATGATCATCCCGCACACCTTATCTCGAATCTGACATCAAGTATGAAAGATGTTCTCGCATTGCTCATCACTAACGTCAATTTGTGCATTCAGAACCCGTTGAACAACCAACAAATCTCCCTTCACTTGAAGCACTTGATGTCCCGAGACCTCCTAGGGTGTTGAGGTTCTGTCACCTTCTCCTTTCCCTTCAAAGAATCAGAACTGGTATTCCCTTGCTAAACTCCACCTTCTCTCAAGAATGTTGTCCCAAGACATGCATTTCTTCTTTGGGTGGCTATCCAACGAAAACTCTCAACGCAGGATAGACTTCATCGGTTTGGTATTCATGGTCCTAATAGGTGCTCACTCTGTCTCCGCAATAATGAAGATCACAATCACTTGTTCTTTGAATGCTCCTTTATGAAGGCATTATGGTGGAATGTTTGTGACAGATGCGACATTCCAAGAATGACAAAAAGCTTGGATGAATGGATTCGATTGGCCACTGTCTCTTGGCATGGAAAAAGTTTCGTCAACTTTTCTCGTAAACTGGGTTTCGCAGCTACAGTGTATTGTATCTGGCAAGAACGGAATGCAAGGATCTTTGCAGATGTGTCTAAAGCTTCGAATTTGGTTTTTGATCAAATCGAATGTATCATTCGCGATAAGCTTGTTTTGATGAGGAATGTTCAACAAACAGATGAAAACATAAGGATCCAAAGACTTTGGAGGGTCAATAACATGGACTCTTAATTTGATGTTTAGCTGGTTGTTTTTTGTACCCCTAGCATATCTAGTTGGTCCAAGTTTTTGTTTTGTTATGTGGCTAGCCTGTAGCCATTTGTTGGTTTTCATTTCTGTCCTCATTGTAAATCTTGGGTATGCCCATTATATTCTTTGTATCATTTTCTTTTAATACATAAGTCAGCTTACCAAAAAAAGGAATGTATCATTCGCGATAAGCTTGTTTTGATGAGGAATGTTCAACAAACAGATGAAAACATAAGGATCCAAAGACTTTGGAGGGTCAATAACATAGACTCTTAATTTGATGTTTAGCTGGTTGTTTTTGTACCCCTAGCATATCTAGTTGGTCTAAATTTTTGTTTTGGTTATGTGGCTAGCCTGTAGCCATTTGTTGGTTTTCGTTTCTGTCCACATTGTAAATCTTGGGTATGCCCATTATGTTCTTTGTATCATTTTCTTTTAATACATAAGTCAGCTTACCAAAAAAAAAAACTCCACCTTCTTAACAACATTAGCTATATCCTTCCTCAACCCTCCAAGAAATCTAGCTATTGTTTGCTCTTGAGGTTCCATCAATTCACATCGAATCAGCAGCAGTTCAAACTCTTTCACATACTCTTCCACAGTCAAGGATCCCTGTCGCAAAGTTTGAAGTCTGATGTATAGCTCCTATTTATAGTAATCAGGAACAAATCTCTTTTTCATCACTCTTTTCATAGTTGGCCATGTTGTAATCTCCTCCTCTCCATCCCTTATCCTCTGAATCTTTACGTTTTCCCACCATAAAGGAGCATAATCTGTAAACTCAAGTGTTGCCACCTTGCACTTCCTTTCTTCAGAATATTCATACCATTCAAACACCTTTTCAACCTTCTGAATCCACTCCAAGTATTCCTCAGGTGAACTACTTCCTCTAAACGGTGGAATCTTAAGTTTGAGACCATTAGGAGGATTATAATTCTGCCTTCTTGGTCTGACCCTATCATCAGCCTCATCATCCCCATTTGGATCTTCGTCAGCTTCTATAATATCATTTCGTGGCACCCTAAGTGCTTGCCTCGATTGGGGTTGCAAATTATTTCTTTGCATCCTTTGCATAAGGGTATTCAACTGTTCACGAATTCCAGTCATCTCATCCCGAATCTCAGCATGAGATCGTTGTAAGCCCATGACCTGTGCCTGTTCCAAACTTAACCCTCTTGGCAAATCTTCTTTATCTCCAGCCATAGTTAAGTCTGCCAACCTCAATTCCAGCAAACCTTTCTTCTTCTTGTTGTTGTTTTTGGCTCCTGTCTTAGATCGCAACTGATGCTCTGATACCAGATGATGTGCCGTGAATGATTTAAAAATCAGCAACAATGATTCTAACGAAAATGGATGAAGGATGGGACTGGTTGTGTTGTCTTTCTTTTGGTATTTAGGCTGGATTGTAGTGATTTAAGGTAAATAAGATGGAGGATAGACTAGAATGATACTTTGTGATGCGAACCTCGTGATCACGTGGTCACGCAACCCACAATCAAGATTGAGATCTGATCTCGGAAAGCCGAAATAGGTCTGATAGGAGTGCGACACAATGGAAACCTGCCCCAAGGCACCTACACTATTGGAATGAGTAGAATGACATCACGAAGCCAGTTAATCTTCGATAAGTCAGATTCAGTTCGTTCAAGAACTGAAGAATGTAAGAATCGCTCTCACACGTTAAAACTGAAAAATTCAGAAGTAATTATCATCAAAGCTGCCGAAATTTTGGCCTACATGAGTTTAAATAATTCTTGAAAAGTTAACCCTAATGGACCCTTTATGTGGACTTATATGAGGTCCACTCAAAACTGGCCCAAAACCCTAAAATGAAAAGCCCATAACTTAATCCAAACAAGCCTTGGATCCTAACTTAAAACAAAGTATGAATTAAGCCCAAACAAGCCTTGGGTTGTAGCTAACAAAATAAAATAAAGCCCTTATCTCATGGCCCAAATAAGGTTGTATTGGACCCCTCTTCCACATGGATAAGATGTACTAGGATCTCCTTTTGATACTCCAATGGACCTTTCAATTCTGACTTGGTGGAAACCTTCAAAACTAATGCATTCAATGCGTCTTTCAATGTCTTTGTCTTAGACCGAGTCATTGGTCCATTTGGAACATGTAATGGGTCCTTGCTGGTGGTTATGGGCTGGTCCGCATCATCCCCTCTCTCCTCGAAAGGATTCGACCTCGAATCAAAATCTGTGTCAAACAAAGTAAGATCAGCAACATTAAAGGTAGCACTAACACTATACTCACCTGGAAGGTCAATTTTGTATGCGTTGTCATTGATTCTCTCTAAAACCTGAAAAGGACCATTACCACGAGGCTGTAATTTTGATTTCCTTTGGTTAGGAAATCGTTCCTTACGCATGTGCACCCATACCCAATCACCGGGTTGGAAAACAACCAGTTTACGTCCCTTATTTGCTTTAGAAGCGTAAAGTCTGTTCTTTTTCTCTATTTGTAGTCGAACTCCCTCATGGAGTTCTCTCACCATCTTTGCCTTCTTTTCACCATCTAAACTTACCCTTTCTTCAAAAGGTAAAGGAATTAAGTCCATAGGAGTTAGTGGATTAAAACCATAAACAATTTCAAAAGGAGAAAAAGTAGTAGTTGAATGCACAGTTCTATTATAAGCAAACTCAACAAAAGGCAAACATTCTTCCCAACTTTTCAAATTCTTTTGAATTACAGCACGTAAAAGTTGGGATAATGTTCTATTCACTACCTTAGTTTGTCCATCTGTTTGAGGATGGCATGTTGTCGAAAATAAGAGTTTAGTTCCTAACTTTCCCCATAAGGTCTTCCAAAAGTAACTAAGGAACTTAACATCACGATCTGACACTATACTCTTAGGAATGCCATGCAAACGTACAATCTCTCTAAAGAACAAGTCTGCGATATGAGATGCATCATCTGTTTTATGGCATGCAATGAAATGCGCCATTTTAGAAAACCTATCAACCACAACAAAGATAGAGTCTCTACCTTTCTTTGACCTAGGTAAACCTAAAACAAAGTCCATAGAGATATCTACCCAAGGTTCAGTAGGCACAGGTAGTGGTGTATATAGTCCATGCGGTTGTACTCTAGATTTTGCCTTTCTACAAGCAATGCACTGTTCACAAATTCGTTGCACATCTCTTTTCATCTTTGGCCAATAGAAATGCTCATGCAATACATCCAAGGTTTTCGCCACCCCAAAGTGACCCATTAAACCACCCCCATGTGCTTTACGAACAAGCAATTCACGCAAAGAACTAGCAGGAACACACAATCTATTCTCTTTGAACAAATAATCATCCATCAAATAAAACTTACCGAAAGCCGAATGTCCACATGCATTATAAATCTCAGCAAAGTCAGAGTCATTATCATACAATTCCTTCACATATTCAAAACCTAACAATCTAGTATTCATGGTGTGTAAAAGAACATACCTGCGCGAGAGTGCATCAGCTACGATGTTCTCTTTCCCTTGCTTATACTTGATTACGTAAGGGAAAGTTTCAATGAATTCAACCCATTTTGCATGCCTCCTATTCAACTTACCTTGTCCTTTCAGATGTTTCAAGGACTCATGATCCGAATGGATTACGAACTCTTTTGGCCACAAGTAATGTTGTCATGTCTCAAGTGCTCTTACCAATGCATAGAGTTCTTTATCGTAAGTTGGATAGTTCAAGGTCGCTCCACTTAACTTCTCACTGAAATACGCAATAGGTCTCCGATCCTGCATCAAAACAGCACCTATTCCTATTCCAGACGCATCACATTCTATTTCAAATGCTTTCGTAAAGTCAGGTAAACCCAAAACAGGTGCAGAACATAATTTCTCTTTCAAAAGAACAAATGCCAATTCTTGTTCCTCCCCCCATTTAAACCCAATTGATTTTTTAACAACTTCATTTAAAGGGGCAGCTATTGTACTGAAATCTTTCACAAAACGCCTGTAAAAACTAGCTAACCCATGAAAACTCCTTACCTCACTTACCGATTTGGGTGTAGGCCAATCCCGGATGGCCTTAACTTTCTCCTCATCCATCTCGATACCCTGTGCAGTTACAACATAGCCAAGAAACACAATTTTTTCCATGCAAAAGGCACACTTTGTAAAATTAGCATACAATTTCTCACTATGCAACACACTAAGTACATTACGCAAATGATCAAGATGCTCAGTTAAGTTCTTGCTATATATCAAAATGTCATCAAAATACACAACCACAAACTTACCTATAAATGCACGCAAAACATGATTCATTAAGCGCATAAATGTACTAGGTGCATTTGTAAGTCCAAATGGCATTACTAACCATTCATACAAACCATGTTTAGTTTTAAATGTTGTTTTCCACTCATCACCTTCTTTCATCCTAATTTGATGGTACCCACTTTTCAAGTCAATTTTAGAGAAAATACTTGATCCATGTAACTCATCTAACATGTCATCAAGCCTAGGAATGGGATGTCTATATTTTACCGTTATGTTGTTGATGGCCCAACAATCAACACACATCCTCCATGTTCCATCCTTCTTTGGCACAAGTAGCACGGGTACAGCACACGGGCTCATACTCTCACGAATGTAGCCCTTTTCCATCAGCTCATCAACTTGCCTTTGAAGCTCCTTCGTCTCCTCGGGATTGCTTCTATAAGCTGGTCGGTTAGGAATTGAAGTGCCGGGTACGAAATCAATCTGATGCTCTATCCCCCTCAATGGTGGTAATCCGCTAGGAGTATCGTCAGGGAACACATCATCAAATCCCTGCAACAAAGAAATAGCAACACTAGGCACAATATGATCAAGATCATTAGTATTAAAGTAAGCCTCTTTGTACACAAGTAAGATCATTGGCTTGTTAGTGAAAAATACAGATCTGACCTCACCCTCTCTAGCATAAAAATTGGGTTGTTTCTTTAGTTTTTCCACACAATTCTCATCACACTTGTTGACTTTCTTCACTCCTCTTGTCTTACCTCCACTCTCGACCAGATTAGGGTGTTTTTGAGTTGTGGTCGAATGGTTTGATTTGTTTGGAGTGTTGGCCGAATATTTGCTTGTGTTTGGATGGGTGGCCGAATGGGTTGTAGTGGTTTGGGTTCTAGCCGAATCTGATGGTCTTCTCTCCCCTTGTTCCTCACCTTGATTTTCTCTCCCCATCGCTTCATGCTCACTTTTTAGCTTTATTTGATCATCATACACCTGTTTGGGTGTAAGAGGTACAAGAGTGATGGTTTTACCATCTTTTACAATGGTATACCTATTTTTAACCCCATCATGAATTGCCTTCCTATCATATTGCCATGGTCTCCCCAACAAGATGTGACTTGCTTGCATTGGTACCACGTCGCACAGAACTTCATCAACATATTTCCCAATCGAAAATGGAACCACAACCTGTTTAGTCACTTTCACTTCACCACTATCATTCAGCCATTACAATCTATATGGTTTAGCATGCTTAGCAGTACACAAATTCAGTTTACTAACAAGGGTGGCACTGCAAACATTAACACAGCTTCCACTATCTATAATTAAACCACACACCTTTCTTTGTACGTAGCAACGCGTATGGAAGATGTTCTCCCTTTGTTCATTAGTATCATCTTCTTTGACCTGAACCTGAAGTGTTCGCCTTATAACCAAGGACTCCTCAACCGGTAATGCTAACTCATCCCCATCACTATCCTCTAATGGTGGCATGCCTTCACAATCAGAACTGTCACTTTCAGATTCCACATCACCATTATCTCTAATCATCATGATTCTCTTGTTTGGACACTCTGAAGCATAATGTCCGTGTCCCTGACACCTGAAACATTTAACATCACGAGTACGTTTAGGTTGAGTTTTAGATTTACCTTTGGCATCAGTAGGGACATCAACTTTAGCCTTTGGTGGTTCAGTTCTAGAAGGACCAAAGGACCTTGGGCGGACAGTGCCCTCTCTCTTTAGATTCGGCTTCCAAGATGATGACGAACCCGAATTAAACGCTGACCGAGCATGCCCCCTCCTAAGTTGTCTCTCCACCTTCGTCGCCATGTGAACCATGTCCTCTAGCTCTACATAGTGTTGTAGCTCAACCACATTAGCAATGTCCCGATTCAACCCATTAAGAAATCTAGCCATGGTGGCTTCTCTATCCTCAACAACATTAGCCCGAATCATTGCTATCTCCATCTCTTTGTGATATTCATCTACTGTCTTATAACCTTGATTCAGACCTTGGAGCTTCAGATATAAGTCTCTATAATAGTGGTTTGGCACAAATCGTCTCCTCATTAAGACTTTCATCTCCCCCCAAGTCTGAACGGGTCGCTCGCCATTCCTCCTCCTACTTACCACAATCTGATCCCACCAAATCAATGCATACTCCGTAAACTCAATTATCACCAATTTCACCTTTTTTTGTTCAGAATAGCTATGACAATCAAAAATCCAATCCACCTTTTTCTCCCACTCCAAATAAGCCTCGGGATCGTTTTTACCTTGAAAGGTATGAATTTTCAGTTTAATGGTGTCCAAGTCCCTATCCATATCGTCATAAGTGCTCATGCCACGGAAATTCACATTCCTCCTAGCCCTGTTCGGTCCAGACCTGATTCCTTGGCCAGCTGATGCAAAATCATAATCATCTTCACCCCCATCTACGTTTTCATCAACAAACTCTTCAAAATCAGATCTCACATTCCGTGCTGCCATACGGACCGTATTTCCCCGGCGATCAGCCCCGCTATTCTGTTGCTTAATCGAATTCACCTCATCTTTCAGATCCTTGTACGTCCTAGACAACAGCTCAAGTTGCTGGCCTATGGATCGCAATTGGAAAGCTACGTCAACGTTTTGTGTCACTGATTCGTTGTTTTCAGACATTCTTTGAATCTGAAAAATTTGGTTAGTAGCACAAAATATATCCTCACACCTCTCGTGTATCACACAAAACAAAAATCAAGGCTTTTCACTCTATTAAGCTCTCTACGCCTTTTACCTCACAACTTTTTTTTTTTTGGTAAGCTGACTTATGTATTAAAAGAAAATGATACAAAAAATATAATGGGCATACCCAAGATTTACAATGTGGACAGAAACGAAAACCAACAAATGGCTACAGGCTAGCCACATAACCAAACAAAAACTTAGACCAACTAGATATGCTAGGGGTACAAAAACAACCAGCTAAACATCAAATTAAGATTCTATGTTATTGACCCTCCAAAGTCTTTGGATCCTTATGTTTTTATATGTTTGTTGAACATTCCTCATCAAAACAAGCTTATCGCGAATGATACATTCGATTTGATCAAAAACCAAATTCAAAGCTTTAGACACATCTGCAAAGATCCTTGTGTTCCGTTCTTGCCAGATACAATACACTGTAGCTGCGAAACCTAGTTTACGAGAAAAGTTGATGAAACTTTTGTCATGCTGTTGTAACCCATTTTTGGGTCCCCATAAAAAAATAATAAATACAAAAAAAAATCAAAGAAAGCTCAAAACAGTGCCGTTTTGAACGGCACTGTTCCCCTTTCTTCCCCGCCGAACACACAGCAGCAAAGAAGGAAAAAGAATGCATATTTAATGAGGCCGGTCCCTCAAGCCCACCGACCGCCGGTCCCTCTAGCCCACCGACCGAAGACATTGGCCGACCACCTACCGCACCGCCAAAACTGAGGTAGGCACGCCTGGACAGCCGCGCCCGACCAGCCGCCGCATGACCCGTTCCTTGGCTCCACAATGAAAAAAACATGCTCACGGGCTCTATAAATAGAGGAGAGGAGACCCGAGAGAGAAAAAAAAGGAGGAGAAGACCGAGAGAGAGGGAACAGAAGAGGGAACAGAAGGGAGAAGAGAGGGGGAAGACCGAGAGAAGAGAAAGGAATAAGCAGAGAAGAAAACAGAAAAAACAGAGGAGAGAGAGAAGGAAAACCTCCGGCCACCGCGAACCGCCAGCACTGCCACCACCACCCCTGCCGCATCAGCTGCTGCCAGCATCAACACCGTTCCAGGTAACTTTCTCCACTGTCATTTTTTTTGCTTCGGCTTCGGCTTCATCTGCATGCAGAACGTTTACGTTCTGCAGCAGATGAAGATTAATTAGCTAGTTACTGTGTTGTGCACAGTAACTGGCTAATTAATTCACGGGTTACTGTGTGCACAGTAACCCGGTTACTATACATGCTAATTAATTCTCTGGTTAATGTGCACACAGTAACCCGGTTACTATGTGCACAGTAACCAGCCCATGCATTTGGGCCAGGTTCGGCCCAACCCATGTATTTGGGCCTGACCCGGCCCATTTCAAAGAAAAAATAAAAAAAAAACATTTTTTTTCAGCATTTTATAATTTTTCCGTGTAATTTTTATGTCATTTTGATTAATATTGGGTGGTATTTTATGTTATTAAAAATACAAAAAATCTGATATTAAAATACCCGGTTTTCGTCAAAAAAAAAACTTCCAAAAATACAAAAAAATTGAAAAAAGAAAAAAATATTTTTGTGCATACGGCCAAGTGTCTCAAAGCTAAAAAATCATATTGTATTTTTCATACACCAAAAAAAAAACCATGTTTTAGCATATTTTTTGGCTTTAATAACCAGTTTATTAAAGTCAAGAGAATATTGGCCAAAATTTCAAAAACAACAAAAATTTTATTTTGCTTGTCTCTTAGTATTCGGGGTATGACATTACACGTAATGCATATTCGGGATATTTAATTCTTTTTTTTGTTTTTTTGGACAATAGAACCTGGGGTATGACATTACATGTAATGCGTATTCCAAACAATAAGAAACCACAACACGATCTTAGATTTTATCAGACAAAACAATGCAGCTTACCTTAGGTAGGGCGTAGTTGGGGTGCTAATACCTTCCCTTTACGCAACCAGTCTCCGTACCCCATCTTTGAGACCAGTTAGGGTTCCTAGTAACCAGAATACTAGGTGGCGACTCCCAGTCCATTTTTAGCTTAGAGACAAAGAACTCCTTGTCTCACCATATTTTCCATGCCAAATAGACAACATACCACACCCTCACGAAGGGTTGGGGTGGACGATCGCCGCGCCGCCGCACACGTGCGACAGAATGGCGACTCCACTGGGGACCTTGTGGACTAAGCATTGTTTTGTCTAGTTTTTTCTTTAGATTTATTGTGTTTTATTTTTAAGATGAATTTCCCTTAGTTATTTGCTCATATGCTTTAAATTTGTACATATTTGTTCATGCATTATAGATTGTGTCATGCATCATTCATATCATAGTTTGTACTGAAACACTTTAAGTTAAGTGGGGGACTAGCAGCTTACCTTACGACTTTTAGTCAAGGTTTAAGTTTGTGTAAACCCCAACTCTTCACTGAGTGCTTAGACTGGTAACAGTTGGTACACGTGCCATCTCATTACCTACAAGCCCCCATATTGCCTCCACGAGGGTGATCACTGGGACAGCAAGAGACCCTTTTTTTAGAGACTGAATAGCCAACCTACCCATGTTCACATAATAAAACCTGTCCTTGTTTGTAGTGTTGTCGTTATTTGCATACGAGAAAACCCTTCTTGAAGCATTTTGAACTCATGATCGTCACTCCAAAAATTTTCATTGTAGAGTTTGGGCAAGAATCAAGCTTCTTGTTTCGTTATGCAACAATTACAATCATTTGTCACCCCTCGAAGGGCAAGTTCATCATATATATTACATGTTCATACATTTAACATGCATACATGACAGATTGAAATATAGGTCCCCAAAAAGTCTACAACACCCGACTTCGAGCGAGAAACATGGAAGATGAAGAGCGTGCTCAACGTGAGGCCTATTTGCACGAAGAGTTGGAGTCTCTGAAAATAAGTGTGGCTCACCTCACTAGCTTACTCAAGCAAACATTAAGAAATACCTCTGATGAAGGTCCTTCTAATCGACCGATCACCTTTGATCCAACTCCTACTACAGTTCAGCCTGAGGAAAGAATGAGCGAACATGGTCAAGAACCTCAGCAAAATCCAACATTTGTGCAGTCAACAAGACCGGCACCATCCCCAACAGTCGTGAAGGCATCTGTTAATGAGTCCCACAAGGCTAAGTCATCTGATAGCATTGATCAAGCTAAGATAGAGGCGTTGGAAGCCAGACTCAAAGCCATTGAAGGATTAGACTTATATGACCCGGTACGGGCAGCAGAGATGTGTTTGGTCCCAAATGTGGTTATCCCAAAGAAATTTCGTGTTCCTAAATTCATCAAATACAGTGGAACACAATGCCCCATGACCCATCTCAGGTCCTACTGCAATAAAATGGCTGAGGTAGTACATGATGAAAAACTACTAATGCACTTTTTCCAAGACAGTTTAAGTGGGGCAACTTTGAGTTGGTACATGAGATTGGATAATACAAAAATTCGCAACTGGAAAGATCTTGTGGATGCTTTCGTCAAGCAATACAAGTACAACATGGACATTGCGCCCGACAGAACCAGTTTGTCCAATATAGAGAAAAAGGATAAAGAAAGCATAAGGGAATATGCTCAAAGATGGCGAGAATTAGCTGCTCAAGTACATCCCCCACTTCTGGACAAAGAGATGGTCTCTTTATTTGCCAACACACTTAAAGCACCATATTACGAACATATGATGGGTAGTTCAGCCCAACAATTCACTGATGCTGTGATAGTGTGTGAACGTATAGAGCAAGGTGTCAAGAGTGGTAGAATTGCTGCACCAACCGAGAAAAGAGGCTTCGAAAGAAAAGAGGTTCACCATGTTGAAGATGGCTATGTGAGTAGAAAAAATACATCCCAAAATTACCGTACTCGATCCCAAATTGCCAACATCAAAAAACCTGAACCCCAAAACTTTCAAGCCAAAAGCCAAATTGGAAATTTCCAAAGGGTTCAAGAACAACTACCTCCACTACCTTTACCCCTGAATGAGATGTATCAAAAGCTATTGAGCATCGGACAAATAGCACCAGAACCTCTAACACCTCTGCAGCCACCTTATCCTAATTGGTACAAGCCAGAACTCAATTGTGAATACCATGCCGGTATTACTGGGCATAGCATCTATACCTGCAACGCCTTCAAGAGAAAGCTTTTGCAATTAATCAAGGCTGGTTGGATAGAGTTGGAAGACACCCCCAATGTGAATACGAACCCGCTGCCTAATCATGCTTGAAGCATATTAGGACGGAATGTTTGGGGAATTGGAAAGCATCAATGGTCCAGCATGATAGCTTGAATTTTTTACTGTGGTGTTGTTCCGCATTGTCTTTGAGTCCTCTACGCAGAGCTTTTAAGAGGAGTTTAGCCTATGAACAAATTCGCCAAAATAGAGGAATGAAGCCTGCCTTGTTATTTCCTTTTATTAATGCTTTTGAATAAGACTTTCTTTGTTAATGAGCTTCTCTTGTGAAATAAGATCATGTGTTTTCTTGTGTTCACATCACTCTTCTTTGTTGTTATTACATGTAAATAACATTTTGAGCGCAACTTTGCTCACAACACTACAACATGAAGAATCCTTTGGTGTTCCTTTCTTCCAAACCCATACATTAATCTCATATGTTTTCAAGGATATTTTTTTGGGACCTCCAAAGTGAGTACAAAAACAAAAATCGTGTTGATATTTGTCCAAAACAAATGCATTTTGAAAATTCAAGTGATTCCTTAAATAGGTACACATATACCTAGAAAACTTGAAAGAAAAAAAAAAGACAATAAACACTATGAGGTGACTCAAAAGCTGAGTTTTATTTGACTGAATAAATCACTTTGCATATGCGCATGAAAGCAAGACCTATCGATCCTCACTGCAGTGCATTTGAGATGAGGAAAGGCCATCTTTGATAATCCTTTCACAAGACTGAAATATATCATTTGCAGTCCCATGTTGAGCCCAGTAGTGTTTTTTGGAAATAACCCTGGCTAGGATCACACCCCTACACTGGGGGGCAAGTGCAAAAAAATACATAATGATTGAAAGTGCCCAAATAACTCTTGGGGGCATGAAAAAGTCTTCAAACAATGAAAGTGCCCAAACAATACTGGGGGGCATAAAAGAAAATTCTCAATCATCAAAGGTGCCCATACAAAGCTAGGGGGCATGAAGAAAAATCCAAAGGATCCAAAAATTTTGAGCAAAAATTACAAGGCCAATGCAATGATGCTCAAAATCAAATGAAGAAAACAAAAACAAAGAGAAAGAGCCCAAGCCCAACACTGGGGGGGCACCATGGACCATTTTACAAATCAATCCTAAGGTCCAAAAATGTATGAACAAAAGAGTTCGGGATATAAAGCACTTGTGATCCTTAGTCTTAAAGTCCCTTAAACACCTTTTGAGCCTGCAACATATCCATTTTCTTCGTAACCAATAGCCAAAGCCTACATTATATACCTGATAAAGCCCTTTCTGATCAAAGGCAAGCAATCTAGATTGGTATGCAGTGCTTTCTCGTGCGAGTCAAATCATTATTCATACAAATAAAATAAATGCTTTGAATCAATCGGTTCTCAATAACCCTCAAATTGACATTTAAACCTTTTGTGACCAACCAGATGTCACCTTCATCTTTAACCAAAAGCAAAAATCTTTCATCACTTCAAGAAACCTATCCATAGGAATCACTTGAATTTTTTAGAACAAGTTTATTTTGAACCAATGTCAAAATAATTTTTGTGATTGGAATAACTTGGAAAGTTCCAAAAATTTTGCATGAAAACATTTCATTGTACCAAAAAACCCAAACTTACTTTCACATATCCTCACCCCACACTAAACCCAAGTTGAACACTTGGGGGGCATGATCAAGCTGGGGGGAAATAAAAAACACATGGTAGGGCTGGCTCCATGATTCCTTTTCTAAGGAAAATGTCGGGCAAAATTGGTAACTTTTAAGATAAAGGGTGAAGGACAAAGATGTATGATGACATCAAACCCTTCTCAGAGGTCAAGATCACAAGATGTAATATGAGTAAGCAGAACTGGAAAAGCCATCGAAGTTACTACCAACACTACAACTTTTGAGAGAAAAAAAGACACCATGAAGAAATGGGGGCCTATATTTCTCAGGTAAGTATACATGCATATCAATCATAATGCATTTGCTTTTCAACATTGACAAATCATTGTTTCAACATCATCTCTTTGGTAGTGCGTTTTCTAACCCTACCTCCTTTTGAGTGCGCCTTTGAGCCCTCACCTCCATTTTGAGTGCGCCTTTGAGCCCTCATCCCTTCGGTAGTGCGTTTTCTAACCCTACCTCCTTTTGAGTGCGCCTTTGAGCCCTCACCTCCATTTTGAGTGCGCCTTTGAGCCCTCATCCCTTCGGTAGTGCGTTTTCTAACCCTACCTCCTTTTGAGTGCGCCTTTGAGCCCTCACCTCCATTTTGAGTGCGCCTTTGAGCCCTCATCCCTTCGGTAGTGCGTTTTCTAACCCTACCTCCTTTTGAGTGCGCCTTTGAGCCCTCACCTCCATTTTGAGTGCGCCTTTGAGCCCTCATCCCTTCGGTAGTGCGTTTTCTAACCCTACCTCCTTTTGAGTGCGCCTTTGAGCCCTCACCTCCATTTTGAGTGCGCCTTTGAGCCCTCATCCCTTCGGTAGTGCGTTTTCTAACCCTACCTCCTTTTGAGTGCGCCTTTGAGCCCTCACCTCCATTTTGAGTGCGCCTTTGAGCCCTCATCCCTTCGGTAGTGCGTTTTCTAACCCTACCTCCTTTTGAGTGCGCCTTTGAGCCCTCACCTCCATTTTGAGTGCGCCTTTGAGCCCTCATCCCTTCGGTAGTGCGTTTTCTAACCCTACCTCCTTTTGAGTGCGCCTTTGAGCCCTCACCTCCATTTTGAGTGCGCCTTTGAGCCCTCATCCCTTCGGTAGTGCGTTTTCTAACCCTACCTCCTTTTGAGTGCGCCTTTGAGCCCTCACCTCCATTTTGAGTGCGCCTTTTAGCCCTCATCCCTTTGGTAGTGCGTTTTCTAACCCTACCTCCTTTTGAGTGCGCCTTTAAGCCCTCACCTCCATTTTGAGTGCGCCTTTGAGCCCTCATCCCTTTGGTAGTGCGTTTTCTAACCCTACCTCCTTTTGAGTGCGCCTTTGAGCCCTCATCCCTTTGGTAGTGCGTTTTCTAACCCTACCTCCTTTTAAGTGTGCCTTTGAGCCCTCAACTTATTCCAAGTGTGCCTTTGAGCCACCACCAGTCAGGTAGAGCGTTTTGTAACCCTACCTCCTTTTGAGTGCGCCTTTGAGCCCTCACCAACATTTTTCTGGGTAGGTCACCCATTACAATGCGACCAATTCTCCATGTTTTATATCTGGGTAGGTCACCCATTACAATGAGACCACACTTCACATTCTTTCCTTTTTTTTCGGGTTAAAGGGGATTGGTGAAAGGAATCTCAGTTTAGCCCAACCATACACAGGACTTTGGGTCCGGTTGAAGTTTTAGGTCAATCAAATTTTGAGACGACCAGTTTCGGAAGACCAATGTTATTTTTTCTTTACAACACTTACTATGCACAAATCTTTGCTCCGTAAGCATTGTAAAGAGGGGGGCAACTGTTGTAACCCATTTTTGGGTCCCCATAAAAAAATAATAAATACAAAAAAAAATCAAAGAAAGCTCAAAACAGTGCCGTTTTGAACGGCACTGTTCCCCTTTCTTCCCCGCCGAACACACAGCAGCAAAGAAGGAAAAAGAATGCATATTTAATGACGCCGGTCCCTCAAGCCCACCGACCGCCGGTCCCTCTAGCCCACCGACCGAAGACATTGGCCGACCACCTACCACACCGCCGAAACTGAGGTAGGCACGCCTGGACAGCCGCGCCCGACCAGCCGCCGCATGACCCGTTCCTTGGCTCCACAATGAAAAAAACATGCTCATGGGCTCTATAAATAGAGGAGAGGAGACCCGAGAGAGAAAAAAAAGGAGGAGAAGACGGAGAGAGAGGGAACAGAAGAGGGAACAGAAGGGAGAAGAGAGGGGGAAGACCGAGAGAAGAGAGGAGAGAAGGCAGAGAAGAGAAAGGAATAAGCAGAGAAGAAAACAGAAAAAACAGAGGAGAGAGAGAAGGAAAACCTCCGGCCACCGCGAACCGCCAGCACTGCCACCACCACCCCTGCCGCATCAGCTGCTGCCAGCATCAACACCGTTCCAGGTAACTTTCTCCACTGTCATTTTTTTTGCTTCGGCTTCGGCTTCATCTGCATGCAGAACGTTTACGTTCTGCAGCAGATGAAGATTAATTAGCTAGTTACTGTGCTGTGCACAGTAACTGGCTAATTAATTCACGGTTACTGTGTGCACAGTAACCCCGGTTACTATACATGCTAATTAATTCTCTGGTTAATGTGCACACAGTAACCCGGTTACTATGTGCACAGTAACCAGCCCATGCATTTGGGCCAGGTTCGGCCCAACCCATGTATTTGGGCCTGACCCGGCCCATTTCAAAGAAAAAAAAAAAAAAAAACATTTTTTTTCAGCATTTTATAATTTTTCCGTGTAATTTTTATGTCATTTTGATTAATATTGGGTGGTATTTTATGTTATTAAAAATACAAAAATCTGATATTAAAATACCCGGTTTTCGTCAAAAAAAAAAAACTTCCAAAAATACAAAAAAATTGAAAAAAGAAAAAAATATTTTTGTGCATACGGCCAAGTGTCTCAAAGCTAAAAAATTATATTGTATTTTTCATACACCAAAAAAAAACCATGTTTTAGCATATTTTTTGGCTTTAATAACCAGTTTATTAAAGTCAAGAGAATATTGGCCAAAATTTCAAAAACAACAAAAATTTTATTTTGTTTGTCTCTTAGTATTCGGGGTATGACATTACACGTAATGCATATTCGGGATATTTAATTCTTTTTTTTGTTTTTTTGGACAATAGAACCTGGGGTATGACATTACATGTAATGCGTATTCCAAACAATAAGAAACCACAACACGATCTTAGATTTTATCAGACAAAACAATGCAGCTTACCTTAGGTAGGGCGTAGTTGGGGTGCTAATACCTTCCCTTTACGCAACCAGTCTCCGTACCCCATCTTTGAGACCAGTTAGGGTTCCTAGTAACCAGAATACTAGGTGGCGACTCCCAGTCCATTTTTAGCTTAGAGACAAAGAACTCCTTGTCTCACCATATTTTCCATGTCAAATAGACAACATACCACACCCTCACGAAGGGTTGGGGTGGATGATCGCCGCGCCGCCGCACACGTGCGACACATGCCAAGAGACAGTGGCCCATCGAATCCATTCATCCAAGCTTTGTGTCATTCTTGGAATGTCGCATCTGTCACAAACATTCCACCATAATGCCTTCATAAAGGAGCATTCAAAGAACAAGTGATTGTGATCTTCATTATTGCGGAGACAGAGTGAGCACCTATTGGGACCATGAATACCAAACCGATGAAGTCTATCCTGCGTTGAGAGTTTCCGTTGGATAGCCACCCAAAGAAGAAATGCATGTCTTGGGACAGCATTCTTGAACCACACGATGTCATGCCAATCAACCATTTGATGATGAATTCTTAGTTGTTCCCAAGCTACTTTGACCGAGAAACTCTGATTTGGCGAATCCAACCAAACAATCTCATCCTCACAACTTGCTTTCTTTTGGTTCTTTAGGAACTGAAATCAACAAATCAAAGTCAGTAGCTTTCGCGGAGCACTCTAATTATAATTTTCAGACTCAAGAATCAAAAAAATATACTGAAAACAAAGCAAAAAAAAAAAACTACGATTACAATTTTGCGAGTAGCAATGCAAATTCGTGCGAATTGTGGACGAAACAAAGACACGAAATAAAACAAAAGCGAATATTAGCGAAAAAAATTACTTGACTCCTAGATAAACCAAATATAATAGAAATTAAAAGATTCAGACAAATCTAAACAGTATAGATCATGTTCTCAAACTTGACGCAAATTTATCCTATTACGCAATTTTTACGTAACAGAATTGAAACCCAGACCAAACCATCTCCAAATGACCTCAAATTCAATATTTAGTAATAGGATACTATGAAAACACCAAAAATCAATTTATAGGTCATTCTCTTATGTCTAGGTACCCAAACTCCTTGTATGATCAGTTTGCGGCAGAATTGAACCTCCAATTAAAACCTCCGGAAACAGATATCAAAATAATCCCAAATTTAATATGTGGTGTGATTGCATACCCAGTACTCGGAATATGAAGTTTCAATAGATTCCAAGGTGTTTTACCTAGGGTTCCTAAGAGTAGTGTTTATGCGGCATAATTGAAACTCGAATTAAAACCTCAAGCAAATAATATCAGAATAAGCCCAACTTTGATATATGATGCTATCCCACCCCCAATAGACTGAATATGAAGTTTAAATTGATTCCGAGGTGGTTTGCTTGTGGTTCACCAAGATTTGTGTTTCTGTGGCAAAAATTGAATGATCCTTCAAATTTCAACTAATCACTCTTTTCTCTATTTCTTTCTTTTTTTTTTCTTTTTAATAAACTGATATGATTAGAGATAGTAACCAAATGAAATATAAACTTTTTTTTTTTTGCTTCGATGACGCAGACTCGAAAAACAAGAAGATGGACGCAAACACTGAAAAACTTAAGGGAAAACTAAACAAAAAAAAAAACAAAAATAACATAATGATATGACCTTGTTTCGGAGCCTAACTCTGATACCAACTGATGCGAACCTCGTGATCACGCAACCCACAATCAAGATTGAGATGTGATCCTGGAAAGCCGAAATAGGTCTGATAGGAGTGTGACACAGTGGAAACCTGCCCCCAAGGCACCAACACTATTGAAATGAGTAGAATGACGCCACGAAGCTAGTTAATCTTCGATAAGTCAGATTCAGTTCGTTCAAGAACTGAAGAATGCAAGAATCACTCTCACACGTTAAAACTGAAAAATTCATAATAATAATCATCAAAGCTGCTGAAATTTTGGCCTACATGAGTTTAAATAGTTCTTGAAAAGTTAACGCTAATGGACCCCTTATGTGGACTTATATGAGGTCTACTCAAAACTGACCCAAAACCCTAATCTGAGAAGCTCATAACTTAATCCAAACAAGCCTTGGATCCTAGCTTAAAACAAAGTATTAATTAAGCCCAAACAAGCCTTGGGTTGTAGCTAACAAAATAAAATAAAGCCTCTAATATTAAAATCCACGTTCTGCCATGAGAAGAAGAGAATGAACTAAAATAATACAGAACTGATTGAAGGCTTATTTATAGCCTTCCATGTAGCCCTTTAATCCTAGAAACAAAAGGAAAAGGTAGCCATCATGTTGTTTTCAAGTTGAAGTAGGATTCTTTTGTTTCCTTTGATGTCCTCATCTCATGGCCCAAATAAGGTTTTATTGGACCCATCTTGCACATGAATAAGATGTACTAGGATCTCCTCTTGATACTCTAATGGACCTTTCAGTTTTGACTTCGTTGAAACCTTCAAAACCAATGCATTCAATGCGTCTTTCAATGTCTTTGTCTTGGACCGAGTCATTGTTCCATTTGGAACATGTAATGGGTCCTTGTTGGTGTTTCTAGGCTGGTCTGCATCATTAAATGTTGTAAAATTATAAAAATAATTTTTTAAAAAAAGTAAGTTGAATCTCTATTTCTAATACTTGAAAGATAGTTTAAATGTTTTAAAAATATCAAAAAATAATTTTCAAAAAAAAAACGGAGGTTAGATTTCTATTTGTGGTAGTTGATTGATATTTTGAATGTTTTAAAATTATAAAAATAATTTTTTAATGAAAATAAGTAGGATCTTTGTTTCTAGTACTTCAAAAATTGTTTAAATGTTTTAAAATTATAAAAAATAATTTTTAAAAAAAAAAATAAGTTGCATCTCTGTTTCTAATACTTGAAAGATAGTTTAAATATTTTAAAATTATAAAAATAATTTTTTAAAAAAAAAGTAAGAGGATCTTTATTAACTGATTCTTGAGTGATATTTTAAATGTTGTAAAATTATAAAAAAAATTTTAAAAAAAAAAATAAGTTGCATCTCTGTTTCTAATACTTGAAAGATAGTTTAAATGTTTTAAAATTTTAAAAATAATTTTTTTTTAAAAAGTAAAAGGATCTTTATTTCTGATTCTTGAATGATATTTTAAATGTTTTAATATTATAAAAATATTTTTTTAAAAAGTAAGTAGAATCTCTGTTTCTGATAGTTGTTGATAGTTTAAATGTTTTAAAATTATAAAAATAATTTTTAATGAAAATAAGTAGGATTTGTTTCTGGTACTTCAAAGATAGTTTAAATGTTGTAAAATTATAAAAAAAACAATTTAAAAAAAATAAGTTGCATCTCTCTTTCTGATACTTGAAAGATATTTCAAATGTTTTAAAATTATAAAAATAATTTTTTTTAAAAAACAATAAGAGGATCTCTGTTTCTGATTCTTGAATAATATTTTAAATGTTTTTAAAAAAAGTAAGTTGAATTCTTGTTTCTTGTACTTGAAAGATAGTTTAAATATTTTAAAATTATAAAAAAAATTTAAAAAAAAGTAAGTTGAATCTTTGTTTCTGATACTTGAAAGATAGTTTAAATGTTTTAAAAATATTAAAATAATTTTTTAAAAAATGGAGGTTGGATTTCTATTTTTGGTAGTTGATTGATATTTTGAATGTTTTAAAATTATAAAAATATTTTTTTAATGAAAATAAGTAGGATCTCTGTTTCTGGTATTTCAAAGATTGTTTAAATGTTTTAAAAATATAAAAATAATTTTAAAAAAAATAAGTTGCATCTTTGTTTCTGATACTTCAAAGATAGTTTAAATATTTTAAAATTATAAAAATAATTTTTTTAAAAAAAAGTAAGAGGATCTCTATTACTGATTCTTAAATGATATTTTAAATGTTGTAAAATTATTAAAAAAAAAATAAAAAAAATAAGTTGCATCTTTGTTTCTGATACTTGAAATATAGTTTAAATGTTTTAAAATTTTAAAAATAATTTTTTAGAAAATAAGTAGGGTATGTGTTTCAGATTCTTGAATGATTTTTTAAATGTTTTAAAATTATAAAAATAATTTTTTAAAAAAAAAGTAAGTTGAATCTCTATTTCTTATACTTGAATTTACTTTAAATGTTTTAAAATTATAAAAATAATTAAAAAAAATTAAGTTGAATCTCTGTTTCTAATACTTGAAGGATAGTTTAAATGTTTTAAAATTATAAAAATAATTTTTTTCAAAAAATAAGTAGGATCTCTTTTTCTGATAGTTTATTGACAGTTTAAATGTTTTAAAAATATTCAAATAATTTTTTTTAAAAAAGAGGTTGGATTTCTGTTTCTAGTGGTTAAAATAAGTAAGATTTATGTTTTTGATACTGAAAGATAGTTTAAATATTTTAAAATTATTAAAATATTTTTTTAAAAAAAGTAAGTAGAATCTCTGTTTCTGGTAGTTGATTGATAGTTTAAATATTTTAAAATTATAAAAATTAGTTTTTAAAAAAAAAATAAGGATGATTTCTATTTCTGATAGTCGATTGATAATTTAAATGTTTTAAAATTATAAAAATATTTTTTTAAAAAAAAATAAGTTGCATCTTTGTTTCTAATACTTGAAAAATAGTTTAAATATTTTAAAAATATAAAAATAATTTTTTAAAAAAAATAAGTTGCATCTCTGTTTTTTATACTTGAAAGATAGTTTGAATGTTTTAAAAATTATAAAAATAATGTTTTTAAAAAATAAGTAGGGTCTGTGTTTTAGATTCTTGAATGATTTTTTAAATGTTTTAAAATTATAAAAATAATTTTTTACAAAAAGTAAGTTGAATCTTTGTTTCTTATACTTGAATATACTTTAAATGTTATAAAATTATAAAATAATTTTTTAAAAAAATTAAGTTGAATCTCTATTTCTGATATTTGAAAGATAGTTTAAATATTTTAAAATATTAAAATATTTTTTTTTTAAAAAAGGAGGTTGGATTTCTCTTTATTGTACTTGATTGATAGTTTGAATGTTTTCAAATTATAAAAAATAATTTTTTAAAAAAGAGTAAGTAGAAGCTTTGTGTCTGATTCTTGAAAGGTAGTTTCAATGTTTTAATATTATAAAAATAATTTTTTAAAACAGATAAGTAGAATCTTTTTTTCTGATACTTGAAAGACAGTTTAAATATTTTAAAATTATAAAAATAATTTTTTTTAAAAAAAATAAGTTGCATCTCTGTTTCTGATACTTGAATGATAGTTTAAAATGTTTCAAAATTATTAAAATAATGTTTTTAAAAAATAAGTAGGGTCTGTGTTTTAGATTCTTGAATGATTTTTTAAATGTTTTAAAATTATAAAAATAATTTTTTTGAAAAAAGTAAGTTGAATCTCTGTTTCTTATACTTGAATTTACTTTAAATGTTTTAAAACTATAAAAACAATTTTTTAAAAAAATTAAGTTAAATCTTTGTTTCTGATACTTGAAAGATAGTTTAAATATTTTAAAAAATATAAAAATAATTTTTTTTTAAAAAAATGGAGGTTGGATTTCTGTTTTCTAGTAGTTGATTGATAGTTTGACCGTTTTTCAAATTACAAAAATATTTTTTTAAAAAAAAAGTAAGTACAAGCTTTGTGTCTGATTCTTAAAAAGGTAGTTTCAATGTTTTAATATTATAAAAATAATTTTTTAAAAAGGATAAGTAAAATCTCCTTTTCTGGTACTTGAAAGATATATTAAATATTTTAAAATTATAAAAATAATTTTTTTAAAACAATAAGGATGATTTCTATTTCTGGTAGTTTATTGATAGTTTAAATGTTTTAAAATTATAAAAACAATTTTTTTAAAAAAAAAAATAAGCAGGATATCTGTTCCTAATACCTGAAAGATATTTTAAATGTTTTAAAATTATAAAAAATAATTTTTTTTTAAAAAAATAAGTTGCATCTCTGTTTCTAATACTTGAAGATAGTTTAAATATTTTAAAAATATAAAAATAATTTTTTAAAAAAAATAAGTTGCATCTCTGTTTTTTATACTTGAAAGATAGTTTGAATGTTTTAAAATTATAAAAATAATGTTTTTTTAAAAAATAAAGTAGGGTCTGTGTTTCAGATTCTTGAATGATTTTTTAAATGTTTTAAAATTATAAAAATATTTTTTTTACAAAAAGTAAGTTAATTCTTTGTTTCTTATACTTGAATATACTTTAAATGTTATAAAATTATAAAATAATTTTTTAAAAAAATTCAGTTGAATCTCTATTTCTGATACTTGAAAGATAGTTTAAATATTTTAAAAATATTAAAATAATTTTTTTAAAAAAAGGAGGTTGGATTTCTCTTTATTGTACTTCATTGATAGTTTGAATGTTTTCAAATTATAAAAATAATTTTTTAAAAAAGAGTAAGTAGAAGCTTTGTGTCTGATTCTTGAAAGGTAGTTTCAATGTTTTAATATTATAAAAATAATTTTTTTAAAAAGGATAAGTATAATCTCTTTTTCTGATACTTGAAAGACAGTTTAAATATTTTAAAATTATAAAAAATAATTTTTTTTTCAAAAAAATAAGTAGGATCTCTGTTTGTGGTACTTCAAAGATAGTTTAAATGTTGTATAATTATAAAAATAATTTTTTAAAAAAAAATAAGTTGCATCTCTGTTTTTGATACTTGAAAGATAGTTTAAATGTTTTAAAATTATAACAATATTTTTTTTAAAATTAAATAGTGTCTTTGTTTTTTTAGTCTTGAATGATTTTTTAAATGTTTTAAAATTATAAAAAAATAATTTTTTAAAAATAAATAAGTTGCATCTCTGTTTCTGATACATGAAAGATAGTTTTAATGTTTTAAAATTATTAAAATAATGTTTTTAAAAAATAAGTTGGGTCTGTGTTTTAGATTCTTGAATGATTTTTTAAATGTTTTAAAATTATAAAAATAATTTTTTTAAAAAAAGTAAGTTGAATCTCTGTTTCTTATACTTGAATATACTTTAAATGTTTTAAAATTATAAAAATCATGTAAAAAAATAATAATTTTTATAATTTTACATTCAAACTATAAAAATAATTTTTTGAAAAAAGATTAAGTATAAGCTTTGTGTCTAATTCTTAAAAGGTAGTTTCGATATTTTAATATTATAAAAATAATTTTTTTAAAAAGGATAAGTAGAATCTCTTTTTCTGATACTTGACAGATAGTTTAAATATTTTAAAAATATGAAAATAGTCTGATTCTTAAAAGGTAGTTTCAATGTTTTAATATTATAAAAATAATTTTTTAAAAAGGATAAGTAGAATCTCTTTTTCTGATACTTGAAAGATAGTTTAAATGTTTTAAAATTATAAAAATAATTTTTAAAAAAAATAAGAAGAATCTCTGTTTTTTGTACTTCAAAGATAGTTTAAATGTCGTAAAATTATAAAAATAATTTTTTAAAAAAAATAAATAGTGTCTGTGTTTTCTGATTCTTGAATGATTTTTTAAATGTTTAAAAAATTATTAAAATCATGTAAAAAAAAATAAGTTGCATCTCATTTTCTGATACATGAAAGACAATTTAAATGTTTGAAAATTATAAAAATATTTTTAAAACAAAAATAAGTTGCATCTCTGTTTTTTATACTTGAAAGATAGTTTGAATGTTTTAAAATTATAAAAATAATGTTTTTAAAAAATAAGTAGGGTCTGTGTTTCAGATTCTTGAATGATTTTTTAAATGTTTTAAAATTATAAAAATAATTTTTTAAAATAAATAAGTTGCATTTCTGTTTCTGATACATGGAAGATAGTTTAAATGTTTTAAAATTATTAAAATAATGTTTTTAAAAAATAAGTTGGGTCTGTGTTTTAGATTCTTGAATGATTTTTTAAAATGTTTTAAAATTATAAAAATAATTTTTTAAAAAAAAGTAAGTTGAATCTCTGTTTCTTATACTTGAATATACTTTAAATGCTTTAAAATTATAAAAATCATGTAAAAAAATAATAATTTTTATAATTTTACATTCAAACTATAAAAATAATTTTTGAAAAAAGATTAAGTATAAGCTTTGTGTCTAATTCTTAAAAGGTAGTTTCAATATTTTAATATTATAAAAATAATTTTTTAAAAAAGGATAAGTAGAATCTCTTTTCTGATACTTGAAAGATAGTTTTAAATGTTTTAAAATTATAAAAATAATTTTTAAAAAAATAAGAAGAATCTCTGTTTTTTTGTACTTCAAAGATAGTTTAAATGTCGTAAAATTATAAAAATAATTTTTTAAAAAAATAAATAGTGTCTGTGTTTCTGATTCTTGAATGATTTTTTAAATGTTTAAAAAATTATTAAAATCATGTAAAAAAAAATAAGTTGCATCTCATTTTCTGATACATGAAAGACAATTTAAATGTTTGAAAATTATAAAAATATTTTTAAAACAAAAATAAGTTGCATCTCTGTTTTTTATACTTGAAAGATAGTTTGAATGTTTTAAAATTATAAAAATAATGTTTTTAAAAAATAAGTAGGGTCTGTGTTTCAGATTCTTGAATGATTTTTTAAATGTTTTAAAATTATAAAAATAATTTTTTAAAATAAATAAGTTGCATTTCTGTTTCTGATACATGGAAGATAGTTTAAATGTTTTAAAATTATTAAAATAATGTTTTTAAAAAATAAGTTGGGTCTGTGTTTTAGATTCTTGAATGATTTTTTAAATGTTTTAAAATTATAAAAATAATTTTTTAAAAAAAGTAAGTTGAATCTCTGTTTCTTATACTTGAATATACTTTAAATGCTTTAAAATTATAAAAAATCATGTAAAAAAATAATAATTTTTATAATTTTACATTCAAACTATAAAAATAATTTTTGAAAAAAGATTAAGTATAAGCTTTGTGTCTAATTCTTAAAAGGTAGTTTCAATATTTTAATATTATAAAAAATAATTTTTTAAAAAGGATAAGTAGAATCTCTTTTTTCTGATACTTGAAAGATAGTTTAAATATTTTAAAAATATGAAAATAGTCTGACTCTTAAAAGGTAGTTTCAATGTTTTAATATTATAAAAATAATTTTTTTAAAAAGGATAAGTAGAATCTCTTTTTCTGATACTTGAAAGATAGTTTAAATGTTTTAAAATTATAAAAATAATTTTTAAAAAAATAAGAAGAATCTCTGTTTTTTGTACTTCAAAGATAGTTTAAATGTCGTAAAATTATAAAAAATAATTTTTTTAAAAAATAAGTAGTGTCTGTGTTTCTGATTCTTGAATGATTTTTTAAATGTTTTAAAATTATTAAAATCATGTAAAAAAAAATAAGTTGCATCTCATTTTCTGATACATGAAAGACAATTTAAATGTTTGAAAATTATAAAAATATTTTTAAAACAAAAATAAGTTGCATCTCTGTTTTTTATACTTGAAATATAGTTTGAATGTTTTAAAATTATAAAAAATAATGTTTTTAAAAAATAAGTAGGGTCTGTGTTTCAGATTCTTGAATGATTTTTTAAATGTTTTAAAAATTATAAAAATAATTTTTTAAAATACATAAGTTGCATCTCTGTTTCTGATACATGAAAGATAGTTTAAATGTTTTAAAATTATTAAAATAATGTTTTTAAAAAATAAGTTGGGTTTGTGTTTTAGATTCTTGAATGATTTTTTAAATGTTTTAAAATTATAAAAATAATTTTTTAAAAAAAGTAAGTTGAATCTCTGTTTCTTATACTTGAATATACTTTAAATGTTTTAAAATTATAAAAATTATGTAAAAAAAAATAATTTTTATAATTTTACATTCAAACTATAAAAATAATTTTTGAAAAAAAGATTAAGTATAAGCTTTGTGTCTAATTCTTAAAAGGTAGTTTCAATATTTTAATATTATAAAAATAAATTTTTAAAAAAGGATAAGTAGAATCTCTTTTTCTGATACTTGAAAGATAGTTTAAAATATTTTAAAAATATGAAAATAGTCTGATTCTTAAAAGGTAGTTTCAATGTTTTAATATTATAAAAATAATTTTTTTAAAAGGATAAGTAGAATCTCTTTTTCTGATACTTGAAAGATAGTTTAAAATGTTTTAAAATTATAAAAATAATTTTTAAAAAAATAAGAAGGATCTCTGTTTTTTGTACTTCAAAGATAGTTTAAATGTCGTAAAATTATAAAAATAATTTTTAAAAAAAATAAGTAGTGTCTGTGTTTCTGATTCTTGAATGATTTTTTAAATGTTTTAAAATTATTAAAATCATGTAAAAATAAATAAGTTGCATCTCATTTTCTGATACATGAAAGGCAATTTAAATGTTTGAAAATTATAAAAATATTTTTAAAACAAAAATAAGTGGAGTCTTTGTTTCTGGTACTCCAAAGATAGTTTTAAATGTTGTAATATTATAAAAATAATTTTTTAAAGAAAACTAAGTTGCATCTGTGTTTCAGATTCTTGAAATATAGTTTAAATATTTGAAAAATATTATAATAATTTTTTTAAAAAAGAAGGTTGGATTTCTGTTTCTGGTAGTTGATTGATAGTTTCAACGTTTTCAAAATACAAAAATAATTTTTTAAAAAAGAGTAAGTAGAAGCTTTGTGTCTGATTCTTAGAAAGTAGTTTCAATGTTTTAATATTATAAAAATAATTTTTTAAAAAGGATAAGAAGAATCTCTTTTTCTGATACTTGAAAGACAGTTCAAATATTTTAAAATTATAAAAATAATTTTTTTTCAAAAAAATAAGTAGGATCTCTGTTTGTGGTACTTCAAAGATAGTTTAAATGTTGTATAATTATAAAAATAATTTTTTAAAAAAATAAGTTGCATCTCCGTTTTTGATACTTGAAAGATAGTTTGAACGTTTTAAAATTATAAAAATATATTTTTTTTAAAAAGTAAGAGGATCTCCGTTTCTGATTCTTGAATGATATTTTAAATGTTTTAAAATTATTAAAATATTTTTTTTAAAAAATAAGTTGCATCTCTGTTTCTGAAACTTGAAGATAGTTTAAATGTTTTAAAATTATTAAAATATTTTAAAAACAAAAATAAGTGGAGTCTTTGTTTTTGGTACTTCAAAGATAGTTTAAATGTTGTAATATTATAAAAATAATTTTTTAAAGAAAACACAGTTGCATCTCTGTTTCTGATACTTGAAATAGAGTTTAAATATTTTAAAAATATTATAAATTTTTTTTTAAAACAGGAGGTTGGATTTCTGTTTCTAGCAGTTGATTGATAGTTTGAACGTTTTCAAATTACAAAAATATTTTTTAAAAAAAGAGTAAGTAGAAGCTTTGTGTCTGATTCTTAAAAGGTAGTTTCAAAGTTTTAATATTATAAAAATAATTTTTTAAAAAGGATAAGTAGAATCTCTATTTCTGATACTTGAAAGATAGTTTAAATATTTTAAAATTATAAAAAACATTTTAAAAAAATAAGTACGATCTCTGTTTTTGGTACTTCAAAGATAGTTTAAAAGTTGTAAAATTATAAAAATAATGTTTTTAAAAAAATAAGTTGCATGTCTGTTTTTGATACTTGAAAGATAGTTTAAATGTTTTAAAATTATAACAATATTTTTTAAAAAATAAATAGTGTCTTTGTTTCTGAGTCTTGAATGATATTTTAAAATTTTTAAAATTATTAAAAACATTTTAAAAAAAAAAATAAGTTGCATCTCTGTTTTCGATACTTGAAAGATAGTTTAAATGTTTTAAAATTATAAAAATATTTTTTTAAAAAAATAAGTAGTGTCTTTATTTCTGATTCTTGAATGATTTTTTAAATGTTTTAAAATTATAAAAATAATTTTTTTAAATAAATAAGTTGCATCTCTGTTTCTGATACTTGAAAAATAGTTTAAATGTTTTAAAATTATTAAAATAATGTTTTAAAAAAATAAGTAGTGTCTTTATTTCTGATTCTTGAATGATTTTTTAAATGTTTTAAAATTATAAAAATAATTTTTTTAAATAAATAAGTTGCATCTCTGTTTCTGATACTTGAAAGATAGTTTAAATGTTTTTAAAATTATTAAAATAATGTTTTTAAAAAATAAGTTGGGTCTGTGTTTCAGATTCTTGAATGATTTTTTAAATGTTTTAAAATTATAAAAATAATTTTTTTAAAAAAGTAAGTTGAATCTCTGTTTCTTATACTTGAATATACTTTAAATGTTTTAAAATTATAAAAATAATTTTTTTAAAAAATTAAGTTGAATCTCTCTTTATGAAACTAGAAAGATAGTTTAAATATTTTAAAAATATTACAATAATGTTTTAAAAAAAGAAGGTTGGATTTCTGTTTCTGGTAGTTGATTGATAGTTTGAACGTTTTCAAATTATAAAAATAATTTTTTTAAAAAACATTAAATAGAAGCTTTGTGTCTAATTCTTAAAAGGTAGTTTCAAAGTTTAAATATTATAAAAATATTTTTTTAAAAAGGATAAGTAGAATCTCCTTTTCTAATACTTGAAAGATAGTTTAAATGTTTTACAATTATAAAAATAATTTAAACAAAAAATAAGTAGGATTTTTGTTTCTGGTACTTCAAAGATAGTTTAAATGTTGTAAAATTATAAAAATAATTTTTTTAAAAAAATAAGTTGCATCTCCGTTTTTGATACTTGAAAGATAGTTTGAATGTTTTAAAATTATAAAAATAATTTTTTTTTAAAGTAAGAGAATCTTTGTTTCTGATTCTTGAATGATATTTTAAATTTTTTTAAATTATTAAAATCATTTTAAAAAAAAAATAAGTTGCATCTCTGTTTTTGATACTTGAAAGATAGTTTAAATGTTTTAAAATTATAAAAATATTTTTTTAAAAAAATAAGTAGTGTCTTTATTTCTGATTCTTGAATGATTTTTTAAATGTTTTAAAATTATAAAAATATTTTTTTTAATTAAATAAGTTGCATATCTGTTTCTGATACTTGAAAGATAGTTTAAATGTTTTTAAAATTATTAAAATAATGTTTTTAAAAAATAAGTAGTGTCTTTGTTTCTGATTCTTGAATGATTTTTTAAATGATTTAAAATTATAAAAACAATTTTTGTAAATAAATAAGTAGAATCTCTTTTTCTGATACTTGAAAGACAGTTTAAATGTTTTAAAATTATAAAAATATTTTTTTAAAAAAATTAAGTTGAATCTCTGTTTCTGAAACTAGAAAGATAGTTTAAATATTTTAAAAATATTACAATAATTTTTGTAAAAAAGAAGGTTGGATTTCTGTTTCTGGTAGTTGATTGATAGTTTGAAGGTTTTCAAATTATAAAAATAATTTTTTAAAAAAGATTAAGGAGAAGCTTTGTGTCTGATTCTTAAAAGGTAGTTTCAAAGTTTTAATATTATAAAAGTAATTTTTTTAAAAAGGATAAGTAGAATATCTTTTTCTGATACTTGAAAGACAGTTTAAATGTTTTAAAATTATAAAAATATTTTTTTAAAAAATAAGTACGATCTCTGTTTTTGGTACTTCAAAGATAGTTTAAATGTTGTAAAATTATAAAAATAATTTTTTTAAAAAAAAATAAGTTGCATCTCTGTTTTTGATACTTGAAAGATAGTTTAAATGTTTTAAAATTATAACAATATTTTTTAAAAAATAAATAGTGTATTTTTTTCTGAGTCTTGAATGATTTTTTAAGTTTTTTAAAATTATAAAAATAATTTGTTTAAATAAATAAGTTGCATCTCTGTTTCTGATACTTGAAAGATAGTCTAAATGTTTTAAAATTATTAAAATAATGTTTTTTAAAAAATAAGTAGGATCTGTGTTTCAGATTCTTGAATGATTTTTTAAATGTTTTAAAATTATAAAAATAATTTTTTTAAAAAAGTAAGTTGAATCTCTGTTTCTTATACTTGAATATACTAAAATTATAAAAATATATTTTTTAAAAAAAATAAGTAGTGTCTTTGTTTCTGATTCTTGAATGATTTTTTAAATGTTTTAAAATTATAAAAAGAATTTTTTTAAATAAATAAGTTGCATCTCTGTTTCTGATACTTGAAAGAGAGTTTAAATGTTTTAAAATTATAAAAATATTTTTAAAACAAAAATAAGTGGAGTCTTTGTTTCTGGTACTTCAAAGATAGTTTAGAAGTTGTAATATTATAAAAATAATTTTTTTTTAAAACAAAATAAGTAGGATTTCTGTTTGTGGTACTTCAAAGATAGTTTTAAATGTTGTAAAATTATAAAAATTATTTTTTTAAAAAAATAAGTTGCATTTCTGTTTCTGATACTTGAAATATAGTTTAAATGTTTTAAAATTATAAAAATATTTTTTTTGAAAAAAGTAAGAGGATCTCTGTTTCTTATTCTTGAATGATATTTTAAATGTCTTAAAAATATTAAAATAATTTTTTTTAAAAAAGTAAGAGGATCTCTGTTTCTCATTCTTGAATGATATTTTAAATGTTTTAAAAATATTAAAATAATTTTTTTAAAAAAGGAGGTTGGATTTCTGTTTCTGGTCGTTGATTGATAGTTTGAATGTTTTAAAATTGTAAAATTAATTTTTTTAAAAGAGTAAGTAGAAGCTTTGTGTCTGATACTTAAAAGATAGTTTTAATGTTTTAAAATTATAAAAATAATATTTTAAAAAACTAAGTAGGATATTTGTTTCTGGTACTTCAAAAATAGTTTAAATGTTGTAAAATTATAAAAATAATTTTTTTAAAAAATTAAGTTGCATCTCTGATGTGCCGTGAATGATTCGAAAATCAGCAACAATGATTCTAACGAAATGGATGAAGGATGGGTCTCGTTGTGTTGTCTTTCTTTTGGTATTTATGCTGGATTGTAGTGATTTAAGGTAAATAAGATGGAGGATAAACTAGAATGATACTTTGATAAGTCGATCTGGACGCCACAAAGATCAATCTAGGATTTCAACGCCACACTCTTTGTGATTGAAGAGTGATAAGTCAGGTAGGGTTCTTCACAAAACAAATTTGGAAGAACAACTCTTAATTCTCTGAATTAAGTTTCAAATCTTGGCCAAAAGTGTTTATTACATATTTTGATACATATTTATCTTTAGAACATCCCTCCAAAGTTAGGTGAATTCAACATGACAAAAGTCAAGCCTAAAAACTAGACTTTTAATAAAGTAAGTAGACAAATTTAACTAACACACGTTTTTTTTTTTGACATTTCTAAAACATAAGTAGACCAAATTTAAAACAGACATAAATTTTGACACAAAAGTCCAATGCAATCATGGTTGGACAATCTAGAAAGATCACGTTCTGAACTTGAATTTTGCCTACATAAATCTTGATTTCACATGCATTGGATGACTTCAGATTCGAGTTCAAATCCATCTACTGTTCTGACCGTAAACAGCATCAATTCCTTCACTTGCAGTATCAATCCAAATACAAGTAGCCCAGCATAAAAAGAACCATTAAGGGCTTTTCCCATCTCCAAGTTCCAATTGTAGGCAAATAAGCACCCTTGAACCAATTTCAAATTGATTGCTAATTTTTAACTTCGACGCAACTTCAATCATTGCAATTTGATTCGTCATGGCCCGTTGTAGTTGTTTTGCTCTCGCTCTTGTCATTGGAACATCTGCACCCTCTTGCATATTAGATTCAGTTTTACGAGATGGATTATAATTCTCATAATGCACATCATCAGCCCCGAGTTGATAATGATTTGTCCTCAAATGATTTGAAAATCAGCAACAATGATTCTAACGAAAATGGATGAAGGATGGGTCTGGTTGTGTTGTCTTTCTTTTGGTATTTAGGCTGGATTGTAGTGATTTAAGGTAAATAAGATGGAGGATAGACTAGAATGATACTTTGATAAGTCGATCTGGACGCCACAAAGATCAATCTAGGATTTCGATGCCACACTCTTTGTGATTGAAGAGTGATAAGTCAGGTAGGGTTCTTCACAAAACGAATTTGGAAGAACAACTCTTAATTCTCTGAATTAAGTTTTCAAATCTTGGCCAAAAGTGTTCTCCTAGATAACCCAAATATAATAGAAATAAAACAAAAGCGAATATTAGCGAAAACAATTACTTGACTCCTAGATAACCCAAATATAATAGAAATAAAAAGATTAAGACAAACCTAAACAATATAGATCATGTTCTCAAACTTGACGCAAATCTATCCTATTAAGCAATTTTTACGTAACAGAATTGAAACCCAGACCAAACGATCTCGAAATGACCTCAAATTCCATATTTGGTAATACAAGACTATGAAAACACTAATATTCAATTTATAGGTCGTTCTCTTATGTCTAGGTACCCAAACCCCTTGTATGATCAGTTTGCAACAGAATTGAACCTCCAATTAAAACCTCCAGAAATCGATATCAAAATAATCCCAAATTTAATATGTGGTGCAATTGCATACCCAATACTCATAATATAAAGTTTCAATAGATTCCAAGTTGTTTTACCTAGGGTTCACTAAGAGTAGTGTTTTGCGGCAGAATTGAAACTCGAATTAAAACCTCAAGCAAATAATATCAGAATAAGCCCAACTTTGATATTACATGCGATCCCACCCCCAATATATACTGAATATGAAGTTTAAATTATTCCGAGGTGGTTTGCTTATGGTTTACCAAGATTTGTGTTTCTGCGGCAAAAATTGAATGATCCTTCAAATTTCAACTAATCACTCTTTTCTCTATTTCTTTCTGATTTTTTTTTCTTTTTAACAAATTGATATGATTAGAGACAGTAACAAGATGAAATATAAACTTTTTTTTTTTGCTTAGATGACACAGACACGAAGAACAGAATGATATGACCTTGTTTCAGAGCCTAGCTCTGATACCAACTGATGCGAACCTCGTGATCACCTGGTCACGCAACCCACAATCAAGATTGAGATCTGATCCTAGAAAGCCGAAATAGGTCTGATATGAGTGCAACACAATGAAAACCTGCCCCAAGGCACCAACACTATTGGAATGAGTAGAATGACGCCACGAAGCCAGTTAATCTTCGATAAGTCAGATTTAGTTCGTTCAAGAATTGAAGAATGCAAGAATCACTCTCACACGTTAAAACTGAAAAATTCAGAATAATAATCATCAAAGCTGCCGAAATTTTGGCCTACATGAGTTTAAATAGTTCTTGAAAAGTTAACCCTAATGGACCCTTTATGTGGACTTATATGAGGTCCACTCAAAACTGGCCCAAAACCCTAAAATGAAAAGCCCATAACTTAATCCAAACAAGCCTTGGATCCTAGCTTAAAACAAAGTATGAATTAAGCCCAAACAAGCCTTGGGCTGTAGCTAACAAAATAAAATAAAACCCTTATCTCATGGCCCAAATAAGGTTGTATTGGACCCCTCTTGCACATGGATAAGATGTACTAGGATCTCCTCTTGATACTCCAATGGACCTTCCAATTCTGACTTGGTGGAAACCTTCAAAACCAATGCATTCAATGCGTCTTTCAATGTTTTTGTCTTGGACCGAGTCATTGGTCCATTTGGAACATGTAATGGGTCCTTGCTGGTGTTTCTGGGCTGGTCCGCATCAGTAGGGGTGTCTCAACACCTAATGCCCTAAGACCAACTGGTCTGGGAGTCATTAGCCTAAAACTCGTTACATGGGTTAAAGATACATTGTGTTTCAAGTTGTATATGCATACAATTAAATAAAAATAAAATGAAAATAATAATCCCAACCTAAGGAAGTTAACCTTAAATATTAGAACAAAATTTTTTTTTTCTTCCAAGTAAAGCCCCATAATTTTATGTTGATATTTTGAGCACAAAAGAAAGGTTTATTAATATCTTGTTTAAGAGGTATTGAGCATATATATGAATTTAATGAGAGTTTATTTATCTGGATAAATTAAAGTAAGTTGAATGATGAATGTCTTGCTTTATGGAATTGCAAATTGTTTTTCTATTTTAACGCTTTGATTACTAGGAACTAGCCGATTTCTTCTGACGGGGAAACTTTTATTAATCAGTTAGCTAGCAAGGCTAGAGACTCTCTAGAAAAAAAGAAAACGGGTTCTCCAGGCTTTTCAAAGAAGAGTAAGAAATCTGGCTCCTCGAGGGGGGGCAAGTCAAGGTAATCAGTGTGTTGATGTTTGGTACTCCTCTCTATTTCCCTATGATTATTGGATGTTGGAATGTTAGAGGTTTGAATGATCCCATAAAGCATTCAGAACTGCGTCAGCTCATCCATCAAGAGAGGATGGTTTTTTTTGGTTTGGTTGAAACTCGGGTTAGAGACAGGAATAAAGATAATGTTTCGCAACTTCTTCTGCGTAATTGGTCATTCTTGTATAATTATGATTTCTCTTGTCGTGGTCGTATTTGGGTTTGTTGGAATGCTGATTTGGTGAAGGTGGATGTTCTGGGAATGTCAGACCAGGCTATCCATGTTTCTGTCATGATATTAGCTACCAATATCTGTTTTAATACTTCAATCATTTACGGAGACAATAATGCATCCGTACATGAGGCTTTATGGTCTGATATTGTGAGTCGTAGTGATGGATGGGAGTCAACCCCATGGATTCTTATGGGCGACTTTAATGTTATCCACAACCAGTCAGAGAGGTCAGGAGGGTCTTCTACGTGGGCTGGTCATATGGACAGATTGGAAACATGTATATGTGAAGCGAAAGTGGATGATCTTCGGTATTCAGGTATGCATTATACTTGGACGAACCAATGTCCTGAGAATATGATTATACGGAAACTAGATAGAGTGCTTGTGAATGAGAAGTGGAATATGCGCTTCCCATTGTCGGAAGCGAGATTCTTGCCTGCTGGTATGTCAGATCATTCTCCCATGGTGGTAAAAGTCACTGGCAATGTTCAGAACATAAAGAAACCATTCAGATTCTTCGATATGTGGATGGATCATGACGAGTTCATGCCCTTGGTGAAGAAAGTATGGGATCAGCATTCGGGAGGTTGTCCAATGTATCAACTGTGTTGCAAACTAAGGAAGCTAAAGTAGGAACTTAAACATTTCAATAAGACTCACTTCTCCAATATTTCCGATAGAGTCAAAGATGCAAAAGATCACATGGATAAGGCTCAACAAGCTCTGCATACAGCGCCTGAGGATCCAACATTGCGTATGCGAGAAAGAGATGCTGTTCGTAACTATGCTACTACTGTCAGGGCGGAAGAGTGTTTTTTCAGACAAAAGGCAAGGATACAATGGCTTAGCTTGGGGGATCAGAATACTAGCTACTTTCACAAATCAGTAAATGGTAGACATAATAGAAATAAGCTTCTCTCGGTTACAAGGGAGGATGGAGAAGTCGCTGAAGGACACGAGGCAGTCAAATCAGAAGTAATTGCATACTTCTAGCGTGTATTGGGAGTGAAACAGATGCCTAGGGTCCTGAACGAGGAAGTGATGCAATCGACAATTAATTACAAACTGTTGTCAACTCAATAGCATGTACTAGCACAAGATGTAACAAGAGAGGAGATTAAACATGCTATGTTTAGTTTGAAAAACAACAAAGCTCCTGGTCCGGATGGCTTCAACGCAGGTTTCTTCAAAAGAATATGGCACATAGTGGGGGAAGATGTAATCAACGCTGTTAGCTCCTTCTTCCAGACTCGTAGAATGCTTAAAGAAATGAATGCTACATCCATTTCCCTTATCCCTAAAGTTGCTAATCCTACGAGGTTGACAGATTTTCGTCCTATATCTTGCTGCAATACAGTATACAAATGCATCGCGAAGATTCTAGCTGGGAGAATGAAAGTTGTTTTACCATCCTTAGTAGGTCCGTATCAAACAGCTTTTATCTCTGGACGGAGAATCAGCGACAATATTCTTTTGTCTCAGGAACTAATGAAAGGCTATCATACAACTACGGGTCCTGCTCGTTGTGCTATGAAAGTAGACCTGATGAAGGCTTATGACTCTGTTCGGTGGGATTTCGTTGATGCTACGTTGATAAAAATGGGATTCCCTAGAACAATCATTGATTGGATCATGGTTTGTGTTACATCATGTCAATTCTTAATCAACGTCAACGGTGAACTTGCGGGTTACTTCCAAGGGGGGAGAGGGCTAAGACAAGATGATCCATTATCTCCATATTTGTTTGTCCTATGCATGGAAATCCTGTCAGGGCTGTTCTGCAATATGAGTGCCAACCAAAACTTCAAGTTCCACTGGAGATGCAAGAAGGACAGAATTTCTCATCTTTGCTTTGCCGACGACTTGATGATATTCAGCAAAGGGGATGTACAGTCAATTCGTATGATCAAAAATGTACTCACAGAGTTTCAGGTTCTATCAGGTCTATATCCAAATCCAAACAAAAGTGACATCTTCTTGAGCGGTTCGTTAGGTGCTGAGAGGGAACAGATTATCAGTATTCTTGGGTATAGAGAGGGGGAACTTCCTATGAAATATTTAGGAGTGCCTCTTATCTCGTCCAGACTAAAGGCTGTTAATTGTAAGGGCCTCGTGGATCGAATTACCGCCAAAGTTCGACATTGTACCTGCAGAACACTCTCTTTCGCAGGGCGAGTACAACTGATTAACTCAGTCTTATTCTCCATCCAGGTCTATTGGGCATCTCTATTCCTATTACCTGGGGAAGTAGTGAAAAATGTTGAGCAAATTATGAGATCCTTTCTTTGGTCAGGTTCAGATATGAGCACTACTAGGGCTAAAGTGGCTTGGGATCAGGTATGTCTTCCAAAAAAGGAGGGGGGGGCTAGGCATAAAAAGGATAGCAGAATGGAACAAGATTGCCTTGTTGAAATATATTTGGAACTTGTGCAATGACTCAAATGGCTCAATCTGGTCTACTTGGATCAGATCCAATCTCTTGCGAGGTAGGAATTTCTGGACAATCAAGGCGCTAGGAAGCTGCTCTTGGGCTTGGGGAAAGATTCTAAAGCTCAGATCCTTAGCATGGCCGAAGATGAAGCACATCATCGGAGATGGAATGACAACCTCTCTATGGTTTGACAATTGGCATCCTCACAGCCCGCTCGCTGATACCTACGGTGAACGTTTCATCTATGATTCAGGTATGGAACACAACGCGAGAGTGAACGTGCTGATTAATAACTTAGAATGGAGAATTCCTATCACTCATGCTATTGGATGGCACCCCATTATAGAAGCTATTCCTTCCACATCTACTCCTAAGGGGCAAAAGGATGAGATTGTTTGGTTGGATTCGCCAAATCAGAGTTTCTCGGTCAAAGTAGCTTGGGAACAACTAAGAATTCACCATCAAATGGTTGATTGGCATGACATCGTGTGGTTCAAGAATGTTGTCCCAAGACATGCATTTCTTCTTTGGGTGGCTATCCAACGAAAACTCTCAACGCAGGATAGACTTCATCGGTTTGGTATTCATGGTCCCAATAGGTGCTCACTCTGTCTCCGCAATAATGAAGATCACAATCACTTGTTCTTTGAATGCTCCTTTACGAAGGCATTATGGTGGAATGTTTGTGACAGATGCGACATTCCAAGAATGACAAAAAGCTTGGATGAATGGATTCGATTGGCCACTGTCTCTTGGCATGGCAAAAGTTTCGTCAACTTTTCTCTTAAACTGGGTTTCGCAGCTACAGTGTATTGTATCTGGCAAGAACAGAACGCAAGGATCTTTGCAGATGTGTCTAAAGCTTCGAATTTGGTTTTTGATCAAATCGAATGTATCATTCGTGATAAGCTTGTTTTGATGAGGAATGTTCAACAAACAGATGAAAACATAAGGATCCAAAGACTTTGGAGGGTCAATAACATGGACTCTTAATTTGATGTTTAGCTGGATGTTTTTGTACCCCTAGCATATCTAGTTGGTCTAAGTTTTTGTTTGGTTATATGGTTAGCCTGTAGCCATTTGTTGGTTTTCGTTTCTGTCCACATTGTAAATCTTGGGTATGCCCATTATATTCTTTGTATCATTTTCTTTTAATACATAAGTCAGCTTACCAAAAAAAAGGGGTGTGATTATTACTTAAAGTGCATATTTATCAAGGTTTTATATCATCATTTTGCACTTAAAGTATCAATAACTCCTTAACTAAAGCATGTTTTATAATAACAAGTCTAATACTATAACATACCCTAATATATGGTAAATGTTCATCTTAAATGCAGGCCTATCACATAAATCAAAGGATTGATTGATGAATTCAACTACTGAAATTTGTGAAGATAAAGAGAGGGTGAAACTTAGAAAAGAGATGTTCGTGTAATCCAAACTAGAACACTGTTCGGTAATTGGGTCATATCTCGAGTTCTAGATGTCCAAATGACCTCAAATTTTTACACAGATTTGTTAAGACATAGGCCTACAACTTTCATGTTTTCATCAAGATCTAAGAAGGCCATTTTCAAGTGCAAATTATAACAACAACAGAGAAGTCTGAATCTGTCTTGCAGCCCGAACACTATTTAGTGTTTGGCCCATATGATGTGCCGTGAATGATTCAAAATCGGCAACAATGATTCTAATGAAAATGGATGAAGGATGGGTCTGGTTGTGTTGTCTTTCTTTTGGTATTTAGGCTGGATTGTAGTGATTTGAAAGTAAATAAAATGGAGGATAGACTAGAATGATACTTTGATAAGTCGATCTGGATTCCGACGCCACACTCTTTGTGATTGAAGAGTGATAAGTCAGGTAGGGTTCTTCACAAAAACGAATTTGGAAGAACAACTCTTAATTCTCTGAATTAAGTTTTTCAATTTTGGCCAAAAGTCCAATGCACTCATGGTTGGACAATATAGAAAGATCACGTTCTGAACTTGAATTTTACCTACATAAATCTTGTTTTCACATGCATTGGATGACTTCAAATTCGGGTTCAAATCCATCTACTGTTCTGACTGTAAACAGCATCAATTCCTTCACTTGCATTATCAATCCAAATACAAGTAGCCCAGCATGAAAAGAACCATTTAGGGCTTTTCCCATCTCCAAGTTCCAATTGTAGGCAAATAAGCACCCTTGAACCAATTTCAAACTGATTGCTAATTTTTAACTCCGACGCAGCTTCAATCATTGCAATTTGATTCGTCAAGGCCCGTTGTAGTTGTTTCGCTCTCGCTCTTGTCATTGGACCATCTGAATCCTCTTGCATATTAGATTTAGCTTTACGAGATGGATTATAATTCCCATGATGCACATCATCAGCCCCGGGTTGAAAATGATTTGTCCTCAAATCAGAATCGTCATCATCATCCAAGTATGGAGATAAGTCTTTCACATTAAAAGTAGCTGATACGTTGTAATCACCAGGAAGATCTACCTTATACGCATTGTCATTCACCTTCTCTATAATACGAAATGGACCGTCAGCTCTTTGCATCAACTTGGACTTACGTTTGCTTGGAAATCTTCCCTTGCTAATATGAATCCAAACAAGATCTCCAGGTTCAAACCTGACCATCTTTCGCCCCTTGTTAGCTTGTTTAGCATACTTTGTTGTTTTCTCCTCAATATGTAGTCGAACCTGCTCATGTAGTTTCTTCATCAATTCTGCCTTTCTAATTCCATCCATAGATGTCCTCTCATCAATTGGAATATGAACAAGATCAATAGGAACACAAGGATTAAAGCCGTAGACAACCTCAAATGGTGAAAATTTTGTAGCCCCATGCACACTACGATTATATGCAAACTCCACAATCGGCAAACAAGTATCCCAACTCTTCAAATTCTTATGTATAACAGCTCGTAACAAAGAAGATAAAGTTCAGTTTACTACCTCAGTTTGTCCATCAGTTTGTGGATGACATGCCGTACTGAAAAGTAACTTTGTTCCAAGTTTCCTCCAAAGAGTCTTCCAAAAGTGGCTTAAGAACTTTGTATCACGATCAGAGACAATGCTTTTAGGAATTCCATGCAAACGAACAATCTCTTGAAAGAACAAATCAGCAACATGTACTGCATCGTCAGTTTTCGTACAAGGAATGAAATGGGACATTTTGGAGAATCGATCAACCACCACCATTATTGAATCCTTCCCACGTTGTGTTCTCGGGAGTCCAAGTACAAAGTCCATGCTAATGTCCATCCATGGTTGCTCTGGAATAGGCAGTGGCATATAGAGTCCATACGCATTCTCTTTACCTTTAGCTCTCTTGCAAATAGCACATCTTTCAATCACCTTGTGTACATCCCGTAACATGCTGGGCCAAAAAAAATGTTCTTTCAGCAGCTCATAAGTCTTCTTCTCCCTAAAATGACCACTAAGACCACCACTATGAGCCTCTCGCACAAGCAACTCCCGTAACGAACCTGAGGGAATACACATTCTGCCCATTTTGAACAAGTAACCTTCATGCATAAAGAACCCATCACAAGCTCCCTTTGCACATTTGGCAACCACATTAGCAAAGTAGGAATCATTGGCATACTGATCCTTCACCTGTTCAAAACCCATCAGCCTTGCATTCAACATAGAGATCAGTGCGTACCTCCTAGAAAGAGCATCAGCAACCACATTAACTTGCCCTTTCTTGTACTTTATGACATAAGGAAATGACTCCATGAACTCCACCCATTTAGCATGTCTTTGATTCAACTTGTTTTGCCCCTTAAGATACTTCAAGGCTTCATGATCAGTATGTATAACAAATTCTTTAGGCAACAAGTAGTGCTGCCATACCTACAGAGCCCGAATCAAAGCATAGAACTCCTTGTCGTAAATAGAGTAGTTCAAACGCGCTCCATTTAACTTTTCACTGAAGAATGCAATCAGTCTCTTTTCTTGCATCAAAGCAGCACCAATTCCAACCCCGGAAGCATCGCACTCTATTTCGAATGTTTTAGCAAAGTCTGGAAGTGCTAAAACTGGAGTTGTACACAACTTTTCCTTAATTAGCTCGAAAGCTTTATGCGCATCTTCACTCCATCTAAACTCCTTCCCTTTTTTCAAGCATTCTGTCATAGGAGCAACAATAAAGCTGAAGTCTTTCACAAATCGCCTGTAAAAAGAAGCTAAACCATGGAAACTCCTCACATCAGTGATGCTAGCAGGTTTTGGCTAGTCTCGAATTGCCTCAATTTTCTCCTCATCAACTCTAACTCCCCTGCTAGAGATAATATATCCAAGAAACACGACACTTTCTTTACAAAAGTAACACTTTGTGAGTTTCCCATACAACTTAGAATCTTGCAAAGTCTCAAACACAACTCTAAGATGCTTCACATGATCATCAAAGGTCTTGCTATACACCAGGATGTCGTCAAAATATACTACAACAAACAACCCAATATACTTCCTCAAAACATGATTCATAAGCCTCATAAATGTACTAGGCGCATTAGATAACCCAAACGACATTACCATCCATTCATATAACCCCTGTTTAGTTTTAAATGCTGTTTTCCATTCATCTCCCTCTTTCATTCTAATTTGGTGATAGCCACTCATCAAATCGACTTTAGAAAACAATGCAGCACCATGCAACTCATCAAGCAAATCATCAAGTCTGGGTATAGGAAATCGATACTTAACTGTTATTTTGTTGATAGCGCGGCTGTCCATGCACATCCTCATGGTACCATCTTTCTTCGGTACAAGCAAAGTAGGTACGGAACATGGACTAAGTGATTCTCGCACATAGCCCTTCTCTAAAAGCTCACCGACCTGCCTTTGAATCTCTTTCGCTTCCTCTGGATTACATCTGTATGCTGGTCTATTAGGAAGTGAAGCTCCCGGCACCAAATCAATTTGATGCTCAATACCACGAATAGGTGGTAATCCTTTAGGTAATTCATCTGGAAACACATCTTTAAATTCTTCAAGTAATTCCTTAATCTGTCTTGGTAAGTCCAATCCTTCTACTTGTAGTAGTTGCTTTGCCCAGACCATGAAAACAATCCCTGTTGTGGCTAATGCTTGTTTGATGTCTCCTTTTTTGGCTAACAACAGCTCCTTTCGTGATGTCACTTCCTTTTGTTGGCTTCGTAACTGATCCTCTCTAACTTGTTAAGAACTTAGTGGTAACAAGTTCACCTTCTTTCCATTCAGCATAAAAGAATACGTGTTCTTTCGTCCATTGTAGGTCACATCCTTATCAAACTGCCATGGACGACCCAGCAACAAATGGCTAGCTGACATTGGTGCAACGTCACATAAAACCTCGTCGTGATAGGTTTTAATGGAAAAAGGTACACGAACTTGCTTTGTCACCCGAATCTCCCCATTCTCATTCAGCCATCGCAAACTATAGGGTCTGGGATGTGGAAGGGTATTTAAACCCAATTTCTCCACCAAGGTAGTTGACGCAACAATAGTGCAACTTCCATTATCAATGATCATCCCGCACACCTTATCTCGAATCTGACATCGAGTATGAAAGATGTTCTCGCGTTGCTCATCACTAACGTCAATTTGTGCATTCAGAACCCGTTGAACAACCAACAAATCTCCCTTCACTGGTTCGAAATCCTCTTCTTGTTCAGCCACTTGTACCTCATCTTCGTCTTCAGTTTCAACCTCATCTCCACTGATCAGCTCTCCATGATCCCCATGCAAAATCATCACCCTTTTATTTGGACATTCCGAAGCAATATGCCCATGTCCCAAGCACTTGAAGCACTTGATGTCCCGAGACCTCCTAGGGTGTTGAGGTTCTGTCACCTTCTCCTTTCCCTTCAAAGAATCAGAACTGGTATTCCCCTTGCTAAACTCCACCTTCTCATCTCGTTTAGGTGTGCTCCATGTTCGTGTAGGCATTGAAACAGCCCTTGTCGCGCTTGACGTAGTTACACTAGTTCGGACACCTCCTCGTCTCTGCTGCCTCTCTACTCGGGTTGCAAGCTTTATAACTTCCTCAAGGAAGATGTATGGTTGTAACTCAACAACATTAGCTATATCCTTCCTCAACCCTCCAAGAAATCTAGCTATTGTTTGCTCTTGAGGTTCCATCAATTCACATCGAATCAGTAGCAATTCAAACTCTTTCACATACTCTTCCACACTCAAAGATCCCTGTCGCAAAGTTTGAAGTCTGATGTATAGCTCCTGTTTATAGTAATCAGGAACAAATCTCTTCTTCATCACTCTTTTCATAGTTGCCCATGTTGCAATCTCCTCCTTTCCATCCCTTCTCCTCTGAATCTTTACGTTTTCCCACCATAAAAGAGCATAATCTGTAAACTCAAGTGCTGCCACCTTGCACTTCCTTTCTTCAGAATATTCATACCATTCAAACACCTTTTCAACCTTTTGAATCCACTCCAAGTATTCCTCAGGTGAACTACTTCCTCTAAACGGTGGAATCTTAAGTTTGAGACCATTAGGAGGATTATAATTCTGCCTTCTTGGTCTGACCCTATCATCAGCCTCATCATCCCCATTTGGATCTTCGTCAGCTTCTATAATATCATTTCGTGGCACCCTAAGTGCTTGTCTCGGTTGGGGTTGCAAATTATTTCTTTGCATCCTTTGCATAAGGGTATTCAACTGTTCACGAATTCCAGTCATCTCATCCCGAATCTTAGCATGAGATCGTTGTAAGCCCATGACCTGTGCCTGTTCCAAACTTAACCCTCTTGGCAAATCTTCTTTATCTCCAGTCATAGTTAAGTCTGTCAACCTTAATTCCAGCAAACCTTTCTTCTTCTTCTTCTTCTTGTTTTTGGCTCCTGTCTTAGATCGCAACTGATGCTCTGATACCAGATGATGTGCCGTGAATGATTCAAAATCGGCAACAATGATTCTAATGAAAATGGATGAAGGATGGGTCTGGTTGTGTTGTCTTTCTTTTGGTATTTAGGCTGGATTGTAGTGATTTGAAAGTAAATAAAATGGAGGATAGACTAGAATGATACTTTGATAAGTCGATCTGGACGCCACAAAGATCAGTCTAGGATTTCGACGCCACACTCTTTGTGATTGAAGAGTGATAAGTCAGGTAGGGTTCTTCACAAAAACGAATTTGGAAGAACAACTCTTAATTCTCTGAATTAAGTTTTTCAATTTTGGCCAAAAGTCCAATGCACTCATGGTTGGACAATATAGAAAGATCACGTTCTGAACTTGAATTTTACCTACATAAATCTTGTTTTCACATGCATTGGATGACTTCAAATTCGGGTTCAAATCCATCTACTGTTCTGACCGTAAACAACATCAATTCCTTCACTTGCATTATCAATCCAAATACAAGTAGCCCAGCATGAAAAGAACCATTAAGGGCTTTTCCCATCTCCAAGTTCCAATTGTAGGCAAATAAGCACCCTTGAACCAATTTCAAACTGATTGCTAATTTTTAACTCCGACGCAGCTTCAATCATTGCAATTTGATTCGTCAAGGCCCGTTGTAGTTGTTTCGCTCTCGCTCTTGTCATTGGACCATCTGAATCCTCTTGCATATTAGATTTAGCTTTAGCTCAATTAGACATCATTGACCTTAGGTTCCAGATCCGGACTTAACTTGTCGTAAACGAGTCTGTTTTGCGTCAACTTTTGAAATTTGCTTTCTTTCTGTTGTTTTCGCTTCTTGCAGTTTATTTTTATCATATCCAACATATTTGGGTGTTTTTTCATCATATTTTTCATATTTCGTTTCTATTGTTATTCGAGTCTTCAGTTTCGTTTGTATTTCAGATAGATTCGCTTGCTACTCGCGAGACTATCATCTCAGTCTTTTTTTTGCTTGTTTTCTGGTTTTTATTGCTTCTTGAGTCATATATATATTTGGATTGCGCTGCCAAGTTGGTTTTATTTGGTGTTGGTTTTAGTTTCGCAAGAACCGCAAGGTACTATCATGTCAGATCAAAACAACACACCGCGCCCTCCCGATGTAGAACTTAAATTCCAAATGCAAGCCATGATGAAGATGATGGAAAGAATGAATTTCATGATGGGGAACGTGTGTGACAGACTTGAGAAGGTGGCAATACATGGTAACATGGCTGGAACATGTACCCAAGATGTGAGGAAGGTTGGTGCTGAATTGAAATCATACCATGGCAGTGGGGCTGAAAGGCCAAAGTGGGATGATTATGAGGATTTTGAGGAGGATGTTGATGATAATGGTGATGGTGGTTTTAAGGATGAGACCATAGGCTATCGGGAAGGTTTTCGGCAGCCTAGAAACCGAAGGGATTTGATGTATTTTGATGAGTTGTTATGGCAAAAGAAAAGGAGGATTCAAAAGGAGAGGTGGTATCAAAGGGACAGAAATAAAGAGACTGGTGTTCTAAAAAAAGAATCCAAGAGTCTATCTCGTATTCTCGGAGAGATGAAGCAAGAACTTGATGTGTTAAAGGCAGCAGTCAATGCCCAGCAAGCTTCAAAAAGAGAGGAGAAAAAAATGTTGTAATGATGAAATACGAAAGAGAAAGGGTGCTACTTTCATCCAAAGTTGTTGGCGACGGTTGTTGGCAAGAAAAGAATTCCAAAGGCTTCAACATGAGGCTAAGGAATTGTCCATTCAACTTGTTGGTGATTCGAGGACGAATCATCTTGAAGAGAGAGGGAATGATACGATCCAGGTAAGGTCAAATTCGGATTTTGACGTAAAATGCGCAACTATCCAGTTTTACGGGAATAGTTATAATTCTCAATCCTACCGTTGGATCGGGCTGAAATTGTACGTGGAGGCTCCTAACATGTTTTTGTACCTTGGGTTAAAATATCATGTCAATCGGAGTTCGGCAAGGCATCCAAACACGGGTCAACAGAGGCTGTACGAGTTTTGTTATTTACTTCCTTTTGACTTGTGGACTTCCTATTTGGCTAGAATTCTTTTCCTAAAAGGATGCGGCAGCTTATTTTGGGAATCTCCTAGTTCTACAAAGATTTTTAATGGGCTTCAACATAGTTTCCAAGTGTGGCAAGGATTCATAAATGTTTCAGAATCCTTTTCTTACAAGGATTCCTTATTCATCCTAGCTACAAAAAGGAAAGAAGATTTCAGAACTAATTCTACCTTCAGATTTGATTCTCCTAGCTTATATAGGACTTCTAAAGGGCTACAAATCTGATCCTATCATATTTAGGATATTAAATTCGGATTTATTTATTTTATTGTTATTTTTCTTCTTAGTTTAGGGTTTATTTATATTATTTGGGGTTTAATTGTAAGTGGGCATCATATAAGTCCACATAAGGGGTCCATTAGGGTTTATTTTAGTTTGCATTCACTATAAATAAGGGCATAACTAGACATGTAGGGAAGACAACTTCAGATTAATAAAACTTCTTGTTTGCCGCACTTTGTGTGTGTGTTGGTGAGATAATCTCCCTTTCATGGTTCTCTAAAGAATTGAAAACGACTTATCGAAGAACAACTAGCTTCGTGGCGTCATCCTTATACTTCTCGTTCGCGAATCAATATTCATTGGGTGGGGGTTTACGTTTCCAATAGTGCTGGTGCCTAGGTACAAGTTATCTTTGTGTCACACTCCTATCAAACCTGATTTACTTGGCTTTCCGGGAATTGGTCTTTGTGTGTGGGTTGCGTGACCACGTGATCACGAGGTTCGTATCAAGTAGTTAGTATTCTGATCCCCCAAGCTAAGCCATTGAATCCTTGCCTTTTGTTTGAAAAAACTCTCTTCCGCCCTGACGATAGAAGCATAGTTACGAACAACATCTCTTTCTTGCATGCGTAAAGTTGGGTTCTCAGGCGCTGTATGCAGCTCCTGTTGAGCCTTATCCATGTGATCTTTTGCATCTTTAACTCTATCTGAAATATTGGAGAAGTGAGTCTTATTGAAATGTTTAAGTTCCTGCTTTAGTTTCCTTAGTTTGCAACACAACTGATACATTGGACAACCCCCCGAATGCTGATCCCATACTTTCTTCACCAAGGGCATGAACTCGTCATGATCCATCCACATATCGAAGAATCTGAATGGTTTCTTTATGTTCTGAACATTTCCAGTAACCTTTACCACCATGGGAGAATGATCTAACATACCAGCAGGCAAGAATCTCGCTTCTGACAATGGGAAGTGCAGACTCCACTTCTCATTCACAAGCACTCTATCTAGTTTTCGCATAATCAGATTCTCAATACATTGGTTCGTCCATGTATAATGCATACCAGAATACCAAAGATCATCCACTTTCGCATCTCGAATACATGTTTCCAACCTGTCCATCTGACCATCCCACGTAGAAGACCCTCCTAACCTTTTTGATGGATTGCGGATAGCATTAAAGTCACCCATAAGAATCCATGGGGTTGACTCCCATTCATCACTACGACTCACTATATCAGACCATAATGTCTCACGTAAGGATGCATTATTGTCTCCATAAATGATTGAAGTATTAAAACAAATATTGGTAGCTAATATAGTGACAGAAACATGGATAGCCTGGTCTGACATACCGCAGACATCCACCTTCACCACATCAGCATTCCAACAAACCCAAATACAACCACGGGAAGAGAAATCATAATTGTACAAGAAGAACCAATTACACAAAAGAAGATTAGCAATATTATCTTTATTCTTTTCTCTAACCTGAGTTTCAACCAAACCAAAAAAAACCATCCTCTCTTGATGGATTAGCCGACGCAATTCTGAATGCTTTATGGGGTCATTCAAACCTCTAACATTCCAACATCCAATCATCATAAGAAAATAGAGAGGAGTACAAACAGCAACATAAAGGTTACCTTGACGTGCCACCCCGCGGGGAGCTAGATTTCTTATTCTTCTTTGAACCCTTTTTCTTTTTCTCCAGAGAGTCGCCAGCCTTAATAGCTGACTGATTAACAGTTTTCCCATTGGTGGAATTCGGAGTTTGTGGACTTGTCGGGATCAGTGGCGTCGGCTCCTTCTCATTTCGTTCTCCATTTATATCACCTCCCATTGTTTGATCTAAAGCAGTACATGTAGCCCCTTCCTCCTGCTCCATGTCTCTCAAAACATGAGGATAGGTTGGAGTTTTGTCATCATGGCAAATAACATTGCACACATCTGATGTCACATGATCATTACAATCAGACGTATGTATCCCAGATGTTGAGCAACCATTCTCATTCTCATTCTTATGCACTTTAGATGCACACGGACCATTCTCACCACTTACAGAACCCTTATTTCGTTTAACAACTACCTGCCATTGAAACTGATTCTGTTTGTTATCCACAGATTTAGAGATCACAGCTCCTACTTTCCTCGCACCACTGTAGGATGAGCAATTTTATTAGTAGTACATATCGCTGTGGTGTGTCCAAAGATGTTGCAGTTATTGAACCTTGACGGTATCCATTCATAATCAGTTGATATTGTTACGAATACCCCATTTGGACAACGAAGGTCGTATTCTTTAACCATTGTCTTAGAAGCATCAATCTCAACGCAAACTCTTGCGTAGCTAAGCCTTTTACGCAACAATGTAGTACGATCAGCATGAAGGGGAACCCCAATAGCACTCGCTATACAACTCAGCCCCTTAATAGTCCAATACTCAAGAGGAACATTATACAACCTAACCCATACTGGAACTTTGACCAAATCGTCTTTCAAAAATTGCATGTTCGGTTGCCAACGTTTAAGCACCAAAGGTCTGTTTGCCATGTGCCATGGGGCTCTTTCCAGAACATTAGTGGCGCGATCAACAGAATCAAAAGTGAAAAGGTAGAAACCATTTTCAGAAGATAAAACTTCTGATAGACCATAGGAGCCCCATATCCTTTTGGAAATCGAATTAACAACAGGATATGGTAATTTCTGACCCACAAAATGACCAACTAGGGTGGATTTCCAAAGTTCATAGCCATCGTCAAACACATCACGCGAAGGAGCTACTGTTATACGACCATCAGTCATAGCCGGGGGTTCAAAATGCAGATTTCGAACTGGATGAAAATCAATGTTCTTACTACCCTCCTTGACATCAACAACAGAACCCTTCAAAGCATTTAAAAAATTCAGTTTGGTCTTAAGGTTTAGTTGTTCTTGTTGCTGAGACCCTACCTTCAATTCATCAACTTCAGAACCCAGCACATGGTTCATTGCTGAAACAACATGAGGAGCCTGGATAGTCGAAGATTTCTCTATGCTAGCTTCAGAATCAGCTTGATGGTCACTAGTAAACTGAGAAATCTTCATACGATGACTATTCAACATATCTTTTAGCTCTAATCTTAAGGTATGTCCAGACTTAACTTCATTGTGTTGTTCAATGTTACAGCTAAGGTTTGGAACAGATTCCACACCAGAACATAAAGACATTATGGAAATAGACAAATACTAGAGAGAGCAAGCTCTAATGAGAGATTATCATGTTTATAGCTGGTATTGGAAATCCAGAAAGAAAACCCACTGAAAAGATGCAGCTACTCTTTTTTTTTTGTAAGCTGACTTATGTATTAAAAGAAAATGATACAAAGAATATAATGGGCATACCCAAGATTTACAATGAGGACAGAAACGAAAACCAACAAATGGCTACAGGCTAGCCACAACAAAACAAAAACTTGGACCAACTAGATATGCTAGGGGTACAAAAACAACCAGCTAAACATCAAATTAAGAGTCCATGTTATTGACCCTCCAAAGTCTTTGGATCCTTATGTTTTCATCTGTTTGTTGAACATTCCTCATCAAAACAAGCTTATCGCGAATGATACATTCGATTTGATCAAAAACCAAATTCGAAGCTTTAGACACATCTGCAAAGATCCTTGCATTCCGTTCTTGCCAGATACAATACACTGTAGCTGCGAAACCCAGTTTACGAGAAAAGTTGACGAAACTTTTTCCATGCCAAGAGACAGTGGCCAATTCAATCCATTCATCCAAGCTTTTTGTCATTCTTGGAATGTCGCATCTATCACAAACATTCCACCATAATGCTTTCGCAAAGGAGCATTCAAAGAACAAGTGGTTGTGATCTTCATTATTGCGGAGACAGAGTGAGCACCTATTGGGACCATGAATACCAAACCGATGAAGTCTATCCTGCGTTGAGAGTTTCCGTTGGATAGCCACCCAAAGAAGAAATGCATGTCTTGGGACAGCATTCTTGAACCACACGATGTCATGCCAATCAACCATTTGATGATGAATTCTTAGTTGTTCCCAAGCTACTTTGACCGAGAAACTCTGATTTGGCGAATCCAACCAAACAATCTCATCCTTTTGCCCCTTAGGAGTAGAGGTGGAAGTAATAGCTTCTAAAATGGGGTGCCAGCCAATAGCATGAGTGATAGGAATTCTCCATTATAAGTTATTAATCAGCACGTTCACTCTCGCGTTGTGTTCCATACCTGAATCATAGATGAAACGTTCACCGTAGGTATCAGCGAGCGGGCTGTGAGGATGCCAATTGTCAAACCATAGAGAGGTTGTCATTCCATCTCCGATGACGTGCTTCATCTTCGGCCATGCTAAGGATCTGAGCTTTAGAATCTTTCCCCAAGCCCAAGAGCAGCTTCCTGGCGCCTTGATTGTCCAGAAATTCCTACCTCGCAAGAGATTGGATCTGATCCAAGTAGACCAGATTGAGCCATCTGAGTCATTGCACAAGTTCCAAATATGTTTCAACAAGGCAATCTTGTTCCATTCTGCTATCCTTTTTATGCCTAGGCCCCCCTCCTTTTTTGGAAGACATACCTGATCCCAAGCCACTTTAGCCCTGGTAGTGCTCATATCTGAACCTGACCAAAGAAAGGATCTCATAATTTGCTCAACATTTTTCACTACTTCCCCAGGTAATAGGAATAGAGATGCCCAATAAACCTGGATGGAGAATAAGACTGAGTTAATCAGTTGTACTCGCCCTGCGAAAAAGAGTGTTCTGCAGGTCCAATGTCGAACTTTGGCGGTAATTCATTCCATGAGGCCCTTACAATTAACAGCCTTTAGTCTGGACGAGATAACAGGCACTCCCAAATATTTCATAGGAAGCTCCCCCTCTCTAAACCCAAGAATACTGATAATCTGTTCCCTCTCAGCACCTAACGAACCGCTCAAGAAGATGTCACTTTTGTTTGGATTTGGATATAGACCTGATAGAACCTGAAACTCTGTGAGTACATTTTTGATCATACGGATTGAATGTACATCCCCTTTGCTGAATATCATCAAGTCGTCGGCAAAGCAAAGATGAGAAATTCTGTCCTTCTTGCATCTCCAGTGGAACTTGAAGTTTTGGTTGGCACTCATATTGCAGAACAGCCCTGACAGGATTTCCATGCATAGGACAAACAAATATGGAGATAATGCATCACCTTGTCTCAGCCCTCTCCCCCTTGGAAGTAACCCGCAAGTTCACCGTTGACGTTGATTGAGAATTGACATGATGTAACACAAAACCATGATCCAATCAATGACTGTTCTAGGGAATCCCATTTTTATCAACGTAGCATCAACGAAATCCCACCGAACAGAGTCATAAGCCTTCATCAGGTCTACTTTCATAGCACAACGAGCAGGACCCGTAGTTGTGTGATAGCCGTTCATTAGTTCCTGAGACAAAAGAATATTGTCGCTGATTCTCCGTCCAGAGATAAAAGCTGTTTGATACGGACCTACTAAGGATGGTAAAACAACTTTCATTCTCCCAGCTAGAATCTTCGCGATGCATTTGTATACTGTATTGCAGCAAGATATAGGACGAAAATCTGTCAACCTCGTAGGATTAGCAACTTTAGGGATAAGGGAAATGGATGTAGCATTCATTTCTTTAAGCATTCTACGAGTCTGGAAGAAGGAGCTAACAGCGTTGATTACATCTTCCCCCACTATGTGCCACATTCTTTTGAAGAAACCTGCGTTGAAGCCATCTGGACCAGGAGCTTTGTTGTTTTTCAAACTAAACATAGCATGCTTAATCTCCTCTCTTGTTACATCTTGTGCTAATACATGCTGTTGAGTTGACGACAATTTGTAATTAATTGCCGATTGCATCACTTCCTCGTTCAGGACCCTAGGCATCTGTTTCACTCCCAATACACGCTGGAAGTATGCAATTACTTCTGATTTGACTGCCTCGTGTCCTTCAGCGACTTCTCCATCCTCCCTTGTAACCGAGAGAAGCTTATTTCTATTCTGTCTACCATTTACTGATTTGTGAAAGTAGCTAGTATTTTGATCCCCCAAGCTAAGCCATTGTATCCTTGCCTTTTGTCTGAAAAAACACTCTTCCGCCCTGACAGTAGAAGCATAGTTACGAACAACATCTCTTTCTCGCATACGCAATGTTGGATCCTCAGGCGCTGTATGCAGAGCTTGTTGAGCCCTATCCATGTGATCTTTTGTATCTTTGACTCTATCAGAAATATTGGAGAAGTGAGTCTTATTGAAATGTTTAAGTTCCTGCTTTAGCTTCCTTAGTTTGCAACACAGTTGATACATTGGACAACCTCCCGAATGCTGATCCCATACTTTCTTCACCAAGGGCATGAACTCGTCATGATCCATCCACATATCGAAGAATCTGAATGGTTTCTTTATGTTCTGAACATTGCCAGTGACTTTTACCACCATGGGAGAATGATCTGACATACCAGCAGGCAAGAATCTCGCTTCCGACAATGGGAAGCACATATTCCACTTCTCATTCACAAGCACTCTATCTAGTTTCCGCATAATCATATTCTCAGGACATTGGTTCGTCCAAGTATAATGCATACCTGAATACCGAAGATCATCCACTTTCGCTTCACGTATACATGTTTCCAATCTGTCCATATGACCAGCCCACGTAGAAGACCCTCCTAACCTCTCTGACTGGTTACGGATAGCATTAAAGTCGCCCATAAGAATCCATGAGGTTGACTCCCATCCATCACTACAACTCACAATATCAGACCATAAAGCCTCACGTACAGATGCATTATTGTCTCCGTAAATGATTGAAGTATTAAAACAGATATTGGTAGCTAATATCATGACAGAAACATGGATAGCCTGGTCTGACATTCCCAGAACATCCACCTTCACCAAATCAGCATTCCAACAAACCCAAATACGACCACGACAAGAGAAATCATAATTATACAAGAATGACCAATTACGCAGAAGAAGTTGCGAAACATTATCTTTATTCCTGTCTCTAACCCAAGTTTCAACCAAACCAAAAAAAACCATCCTCTCTTGATGGATGAGCTGACGCAGTTCTGAATGCTTTATGGGATCATTCAAACCTCTAACATTCCAACATCCAATAATCATAGGGAAATAGAGAGGAGTACCAAACATCAACACACGGATTACCTTGACTTGCCCCCCCTCGAGGAGCCAGATTTCTTACTCTTCTTTGAAAAGCCTGGAGAACCCGTTTTCTTTTTTTTCTAGAGAGTCTCTAGCCTTGCTAGCTAACTGATTAATAAAAGTTTCCCCGTCAGAAGAAATCGGACTTTGCGGACTTGTTGGGATCAGTGACGTCGACTCCTTATCATCATCTTCCTTACCTGTACCACCTCCCATAGCTCCAATATCAACATTCACCTCATGACTAACAGGGTTCATGGTTGCATTACAGATGGTTGAACTTTGATCTAAAGAAGTACATGCATCCCCTTCCTCCGGCACCATGTCTGCTCGTAAGCTCTTCAAAATAAGAGGAGAGGTAGGATTTTCATCTTCATAACAACCAGCATTGGGCATATCTAATGTCACAGATTCATTCGTATTACAATCAGCAATATGTAAAGCAGATGCTAAACAACCATTCTCATTACAATTAAGCTCTTTAGATGCCAAACAATCATTCTCACCAATCGTAACACCCTTATTTCGTTTACCAATTACCTGCCATTGAAGCTGATTCTGCTTATTATCTGCATGTTTAGAGTTCACAGCTCCTATTTTCCTTTTTCCCTCTGCCCCCATTGTACAATCATCAACTTTACTGGTAGCACATATCGCTGTGGTATGTCCAAAGACATTGCAATTATTGCACCTTGAAGGAATCCATTCATAATCCGCTGAAATTGTTATGAATAACCCATTTGGACAGCGAAGGTCGTATTCCTTCACCAGCGTTTTCAAAGCTTCTATCTCAACACAAACTCTTGCATAGCTAAGCCTTTTACGCAACAATGTAGTAAGGTCAGCATGAAGGGGAACCCAATAGCACTCGCTACAACAACTTCAACCCCTTAACAGTCCAATACTCGAGAGGAACATTATAGAGCTTAACCCATACCGGAACTCTATCCAGATCATCTTTCAAAAATTGCATGTTTGGATGCCAACGTTTAAGCACCAAAGGTCTGTTGGCCATGTGCCATGGGGCTCTCTCCAGAACATTAGTGGCGCGATCGACAGAATCAAAAGTGAAGAGAAAGAATCCATTATCAGAAGATAAAACTTCGGATAGACTGTGGGAGCCCCATATTCTTTTAGCAATAGAATTAACAACAGGATAGGGTAATTTCTGACCCACGAAATGACCAACTAGAGTGGATTTCCAAAGTTCACAGCCATCCTCAAACACATCAAGTGGAGGAGCTACTGTCACACGACCATCAGTTATTGCGGGGGGAGCAAAATGCAAGTTACGGACTGGATTCATATCAAGGGACATCCTACCCTTATTGTCATCAACATCAGAGCCCTTCAAAGCATTTAAAAAATTCAATTTGGGGCTAAGGTGTAGCTGTTCTTGTTGCTTAGACCCAACCTTCAACTCATCACCTTTAGAACCCAACACAGGATTCATGTCATGACTATTTAGCATGTCTTGGAGCTCTAATTGTAAAGTATGTCCAGATTTAACTCCATTGTGTTGTTCAATGTCAGAGCTAACTATTGGAACAAATTTGACAGCAGAACACAAAGACAATTTGGCAGCATACAAATACTAGAAAAAACTCAGTCCAAGAAGCACTAATAAGCGACCAGCACTATGATTGGAACACCGATCAGTTCAAACATCCCAACGGTTCAAAGGAAGATACACATGTTATGTATAACATATTCAAAAATCAGCACAGTTTAACGGTTGGATCTCCGCAGATCTTAATTATACCGAAACTGACCTGAGAATGACGACCTTCTGTTGAACATGTAGAAAACGTTGCTGGAGGCTTAATTTCTAATCTCCACCGTTCCGAATGTGTATCATAACCAGATGCATCACATATCCAAAAATACGCTTGATCCAACGGTGGAAGAAGGAGAAATATGTCGGCGGCTCTGATAGTTCCGAGAAGGATTTCTCCAGAAATATTCAAATGGCTGGCTTCCGCAGGAGGAATCCAATATGGACTATCCCTCTGGACAGAATGTAGGCAATATAGATGTTCACAACATACCAAAAAATAGTCTGGATCCAACGGTATAACAAGGCAAAATAGGCCGGCGACTCTGGCAGCACTAGGGGGTTTTCCAGAAAATTTCAATTGTCCAGATTTCTTAAATGGCGGCAGCTTTAGAAGATCCCTCCGGTCAGAATGTAGACAATAGTTCAGTTCACAACATAACCAAATCTTGGCTTGATCCAACGGTGGTCGCCGGAGATATGGCTGTCGGAGCACCGCCCCTTTGAATCTTTCCTCTCTAACCTCTCTCTATGCTGCAGTTTAAATGTGGCAAAGATTCATCAATGTTGCAAATATGCAGCTACTCACCTTATCTCAAAGAATTACGAGGCCAGTATCTCTCAGTTAATTGATTGAAACGATGATCCCTTCGGTCAAGATGTAGAGCATGTTCTGATGGACAACATACTCAAATATGGTGGCGATCCAACGGTGAACCAAAGAGATCGAGCTTCAACAACCCCAGAATTATGAGGCCCGTATCTCACAGTTCATTGATAGGAATGATGATCCATTCGGTCAAGATGTAGAGCATGTTCTGATGGACAACATACTCAAAAATGGTGACGATCCAACGGAGAACCAAGGAGATCAAAAGCAATACAGATTAGAGAGAGAGGGAGAGAGGGAGCGAGGAGAGAGAGTTGGTTTTTCCTGAACTCTTTGGTTTTTCCTGAACTCTTAGGAGAGAGAGTTGGTTTTTTTTTTTAATTCAGTTCGTTCAAGAACTGAAGAATGCAAGAATCACTCTCACACGTTAAAACTGAAAAATTCAGAAGTAGTTATCATCAAAGCTGCCGAAATTTTGGCCTACATGAGTTTAAATAGTTCTTGAAAAGTTAACCCTAATGGACCCTTTATGTGGACTTATATGAGGTCCACTCAAAACTAGCCCAAAACCCTAAAATGAAAAGCCCATAACTTAATCCAAACAAGCCTTGGATCCTAGCTTAAAACAAAGTATGAATTAAGCCCAAACAAGCCTTGGGCTGTAGCTAACAAAATAAAATAAAGCCCTTATCTCATGGCCCAAATAAGGTTGTATTGGACCCCTCTTGCACATGGATAAGATGTACTAGGATCTCCTCTTGATACTCAATGGACCTTCCAATTCTGACTTGGTGGAAACCTTCAAAATCAATGCATTCAATGCGTTTTTCAATGTCTTTGTGATGCGAACCTCGTGATCACGTGGTCACGCAACCCACAATCAAGATTGAGATCTGATCCCGGAAAGCCGAAATAGGTCTGATATGAGTGCGACACAATGGAAACCTGCCCCAAGGCACCAACACTATTGGAATGAGTAGAATGACGCCACGAAGCCAGTTAATCTTCGATAAGTCAGATTCAGTTCGTTCAAGAACTGAAGAATGCAAGAATCACTCTCACACGTTAAAACTAAAAAATTCAGAATAATAATCATCAAAGCTGCCGAAATTTTAGCCTACATGAGTTTAAATAGTTCTTGAAAAGTTAACCCTAATGGACCCTTTATGTGGACTTATATGAGGTCCACTCAAAACTGGCTCAAAACCCTAAAATGAAAAGCCCATAACTTAATCCAAACAAGCCTTGGATCCTAGCTTAAAACAAAGTATGAATTAAGCCCAAACAAGCCTTGGGCTGTAGCTAACAAAATAAAATAAAGCCCTTATCTCATGGCCCAAATAAGGTTGTATTGGACCCCTCTTGCACATGGATAAGATGTATTAGGATCTCCTCTTGATACTCCAATGGACCTTCCAATTCTGACTTGGTGGAAACCTTCAAAACCAATGCATTCAATGCTTCTTTCAATGTCTTTGTCTTGGACCGAGTCATTGGTCCATTTGGAACATGTAATGGGTCCTTGCTGGTGTTTCTGGGCTGGTCCGCATCACTTTGTCTTGGACCGAGTCATTGGTCCATTTGGAACATGTAATGGGTCCTTGCTGGTGTTTCTGGGCTGGTCCGCATCATCCCCTCTCTCCTCGAAAGGATTCGACCTCGAATCAAAATCTGTGTCAAACAAAGTAAGATCAGCAACATTAAAGGTAGCACTAACACTATACTCACCTGGAAGGTCAATTTTGTATGCGTTGTCATTGATTCTCTCTAAAACCTGAAAGGACCATCACCACGAGGCTGTAATTTTGATTTCCTTTGGTTAGGAAATCCGTTCCTTTACGCATGTTGCACCCATACCCAATCACCGGGTTTCGAAAAAAACCAGTTTACGTCCCTTATTTGCTTTAGAGAGCGTAAAGTCTGTTCTTTTTCTCTATTTGTAGTCGAACTCCCTCATGGAGTTCTCTCACCATCTTTGCCTTCTTTTCACCATCTAAACTTACCCTTTCTTCAAAAGGTAAAGGAATTAAGTCCATAGGAGTTAGTGGATTAAAACCATAAACAATTTCAAAGGAGAAAAAGTAGTAGTTGAATGCACAGTTCTATTATAAGCAAACTCAACAAAAGACAACATTCTTTCCCAACTTTTCAAAATTCTTTTGAATTACAGCACGTAAAAGTTGGGATAAATGTTCTATTCACTACCTCAGTTTGTCCATCTGTTGAGGATGGCATGTTGTCGAAAATAAGAGTTTAGTTCCAAACTTTCCCCATAAGGGTCTTCCAAAAGTAACTAAGGAACTTAACATCACGATCTGACACTATAACTCTTAGGAATGCCATGCAAACGTACAATCTCTCTAAAGAACAAGTCTGCAATATAAGATGCATCATCTGTTTTATGGCATGCAATGAAATGCGCCATTTTAGAAAACCTATCAACCACAACAAAGATAGAGTTCTCTACCTTTCTTTGACCTAGGTAAACCTAAAACAAAGTCATAGAGATATCGACCCAAGGTTCAGTAGGCACAGGTAGTGGGTGTATATAGTCCATGCGGTTGTACTCTAGATTTTGCCTTTCTACAAGCAATGCACTGTTCACAAATTCGTTGCACATCTCTTTTCATCTTTGGCCAATAGAAATGCTCATGCAATACATCAGGTTTTCGCCACCCAAAGTGACCCATTAAACCACCCCTATGTGCTTTCACGAACAAGCAATTCACGCAAAGAACTAGCAGGAACACACAATCTATTCTCTTTGAACAAATAACCATCCATCAAATAAAACTTACTGAAAGCCGAATGTCCACATGCATTATAAATCTCAGCAAAGTCAGAGTCATTATCATACAATTCCTTCACATATTCAAAACCTAACAATCTAGTATTCATGGTGTGTAAAAGAACATACCTGCGCGAGAGTGCATCAGCTACGATGTTCTCTTTCCCTTGAATTCAACCCATTTTGCATGCCTCCTATTCAACTTACCTTGTCCTTTCAGATGTTTCAAGGACTCATGATTCGAATGGATTACGAACTCTTTTGGCCACAAGTAATGCTGCCATGTCTCAAGTGCTCTTACCAATGCATAGAGTTCTTTATCGTAAATTGGATAGTTCAAGGTCGCTCCACTTAACTTCTCACTGAAATACGCAATAGGTCTCCGATCCTGCATCAAAACAGCACCTATTCCTATTCCAGACGCATCACATTCTATTTCAAATGCTTTCGTAAAGTCAGGTAAACCCAAAACAGGTGCAGAACATAATTTCTCTTTCAAAAGAACAAATGCCAATTCTTGTTCCTCCCCCCATTTAAACCCAACTGATTTTTTAACAACTTCATTTAAAGGGGCAGCTATTATACTGAAATCTTTCACAAAACGCTTGTAAAAACTAGCTAACCCATGAAAACTCCTTACCTCACTTACCGATTTGGGTGTAGGCCAATCCCGGAGGACCTTTACTTTCTCCTCATCCATCTCGATACCCTGTGCAGTTACAACATAGCCAAGAAACACAATTTTTTCCATGCAAAAGGCACACTTTGTAAAATTAGCATACAATTTCTCACTACGCAACACACTAAGTACATTACGCAAATGATCAAGATGCTCAGTTAAGTTCTTGCTATATATCAAAATGTCATCAAAATACACAACCACAAACTTACCTATAAATGCACGCAAAACATGATTCATTAAGCACATAAATGTACTAGGTGCATTTGTAAGTCCAAATGGCATTACTAACCATTCATACAAACCATGTTTAGTTTTAAATGTTGTTTTCCACTCATCACCTTCTTTCATCCTAATTTGATGGTACCCACTTTTCAAGTCAATTTTAGAGAAAATACAGGATCCATGTAACTCATCTAACATGTCATCAAGCCTAGGAATGGGATGTCTATATTTTACCGTTATGTTGTTGATGACCCGACAATCAACACACATCCTCCATGTTCCATCCTTCTTTGGCACAAGTAGCATAGGTACAGCACACGGGCTCATACTCTCACGAATGTAGCCCTTTTCCATCAGCTCATCAACTTGCCTTTGAAGCTCCTTCATCTCCTCGGGATTGCTTCTATAAGCTGGTCGGTTAGGAATTGAAGTGCCGGGTACGAAATCAATCTGATGCTCTATCCCCCTCAATGGTGGTAATCCACTAGGAGTATCGTCGGGGAACACATCATCAAATCCCTGCAACAAAGAAATAGCAACACTAGGCATAATATGATCAAGATCATTAGTATTAAAGTAAGCCTCTTTGTACACAAGTAAGATCATTGGCTTGTTAGTGAAAAATGCAGATCTGACCTCACCCTCTCTAGCATAAAAATTAGGTTGTTTCTTTAGTTTTTCCACATAATTCTCATCACACTTGCTGACTTTCTTCACTCCTCTTGTCTTACCTCCACTCTCGGCCAGATTAAGGTGTTTTTGAGTTGTGGTCGAATGGTTTGATTTGTTTGGAGTGTTGGCCGAATATTTGCTTGTGTTTGGATGGGTGGCCGAATAGGTTGTAGTGGTTTGGGTTCTAGCCGAATCTGATGGTCTTCTCTCCCCTTGTTCCTCAACTTGATTTTCTCTCCCCATCGCCTCATGCTCACTTTTTAGCTTTATTTGATCATCATACACCCTGTTGGGTGTAAGAGGTACAAGAGTGATGGTTTTACATCTTTTACAATGGTATACCTATTTTTAACCCCATCATGAATTGTCTTCCTATCATATTGCCATGGTCTCCCCAACAAGATGTGACTTGCTTGCATTGGTATCACGTCGCACAGAACTTCATCAACATATTTCCCAATCAAAAATGGAACCACAACCTGTTTAGTCACTTTCACTTCACCACTATCATTCAGCCATTGCAATCTATATGGTTTAGCATGCTTAGCAGTACACAAATTCAGTTTACTAACAAGGGTGGCACTGCAAACATTAACACAACTTCCACTATCTATAATTAAACCACACACCTTTCTTTGTACGTAGCAACGCGTATGGAAGATGTTTTCCCTTTGTTCATTAGTATCATCTTCTTTGACCTGAACCTGAAGTGTTCGCCTTATAACCAAGGACTCCTCAACTGGTAATGCTAACTCATCCCCATCACTATCCTCCAATGGTGGCATGCCTTCACAATCAGAACTGTCACTTTCAGATTCCACATCACCATTATCTCTAATCATCATGATTCTCTTGTTTGGACACTCTGAAGCATAATGTCCATGTCCCTGACACCTGAAACATTTAACATCACGAGTACGTTTAGGTTGAGTTTCAGATTTACCTTTGGCATCAGTAGGGACATCAACTTTAGCCTTTGGTGGTTCAGTTCTAGAAGGACCAAAGGACCTTGGGCGGACAGTGCCCTCTCTCTTTAGATTCGGCTTCCAAGATGATGACGAACCCGAATTAAACGCTGGCCGAGCATGCCCCCTCCTAAGTTGTCTCTCCACCTTCGTCACCATGTGAACCATGTCCTCTAGCTCCACATAGTGTTGTAGCTCAACCACATTAGTAATGTCCCGATTCAACCCATTAAGAAATCTAGCCATGGTGGCTTCTCTATCCTCAACAACATTAGCCCGAATCATTGCTATCTTCATCTCTTTGTGATATTCATCTATTGTCTTATAACCTTGATTCAGACCTTAGAGCTTCAGATATAAGTCTCTATAATAGTGGTTTGGCACAAATCGTCTCCTCATTAAGACTTTCATCTCCCCCCAAGTCTGAACAGGTCGCTCGCCATTCCTCCTCCTACTTATCACAATCTGATCCCACCAAATCAATGCATACTCCGTAAACTCAATTATCACCAATTTCACCTTTTTTTGTTCAGAATAGCTATGGCAATAAAAAATCCAATCCACCTTTTTCTCCCACTCCAAATAAGCCTCGGGATCGTTTTTACCTTGAAAGGTAGGAATTTTCAGTTTAATGGTGTCCAAGTCCCCATCCATATCGTCATAAGTGCTCATGCCACGGAAATTCACATTCCTCCTAGCCCTGTTCGGTCCAGACCTGATTCCTTGGCCAGGTGATGCAAAATCATAGTCATCTTCACCCCCATCTACGTTTTCATCAACAAACTCTTCAAAATCAGATCTAACATTCCGTGCCGCCATACGGACCGTATTTCCCCAGCGATCAGCCCCACTATTCTGTTGCTTAATCGAATTCACCTCATCTTTCAGATCCTTGTACGTCCTAGACAACAGCTCAAGTTGTTGTCCTATGGATCGCAATTGGAAAGCTACGTCAACGTTTTGTGTCGCTGATTCGTTGTTTTCAGACATTCTTTGAATCTGCAAAATTTGGTTAGTAGCACAAAATATATCCTCACACCTCTCGTGTATCACACAAAACAAAAATTAAGGCTTTTCACTCTATTAAGCTCTTTACGCCTTTTACCTCACAACTTGCTTTCTTTTGGTTCTTTAGGAACTGAAATCAACAAATCAAAGTCAATAGCCTTCGCAGCGCACTCTAAATATAATTTTCAGACTCAAGAATAAATAAATATACTGAAAACAAAGCAAAACAAAACTAGGATTACGATTTTGCGAGTAGCAATGCAAATTCGTACGAATTGTGGACGAAACGAAGTGATGCGGATCAACCCAACACCAAGCGTAATCATGCCAACGATCCATTGGAGGTGCCAATTGGGCCAATCACAAGAGCTAGGGCAAAGAAGCTTAAAGAAGCATTGAATGGGCTTGTTCATAACTTATGGAGCAAGATGGACCTAGAAGGGCTTGGGACATTTAAGGAGCATGAAGAACAGCCTTTAATTCATCTAGTTCATGTCCAAGAAGAGCCCAATTCATGTGGAACAAGGGGTTGATATGTCCGGCCCAATACCAGCCTTGTTAGGCTTGTTTTATTTCCTAATGCTACAAGGATAAAAAGCCAGCAATTTATTCTCCTAATTAAGTAAGGAAGTTGGCCATATCTTATTCCTAAAGAGGGGAGGACTATTTAATGTTTTTCCTAACATAGGAAGGAAAGTAATTAAATAAGCAAAAAAGAAGGAAATTTATCCAAGCTAATCAAGGACATCAAAGGAAAGGGGGCAGCAGCAACACAAATTTGATTCTAGCATATTTAGGGATGGTAATTTTCATATTTTTATATATTTTATTATTTTCTTCTTTTAGTTTTGGCGGTTATTATTACTTAGTTGGGTCCTAATTGTAAGTGGGCTCTCATATAAGTCCACCTAAGGGGGGTCCATTAGGGTTTCTTTAAGTCTAAGAGTCTTGAGTTATAAATAGAGCATAACCAAACATGTAAGGTACGCAATTTTCATATTCAATAAACTTCTTTGCTGCACTTGTTGTGTGTCTGGTGCCCGGACAATCTCCCTTCCTTGGTTCTCTAAAGAACTGAAAACGACTTATCGACCAAGAACAACTAGCTTACGTGGCGTCATCCTTATACTTCTCGTTCGCCTAAGAATCAATATTTGCTTTGAGGTGCCGGGGTTTACGTTTTCCAATAGTGTTGGTGCATAGGCTACAGTTATCCTTGTGTCACACTTCCTATCAAACCCTGATTTACTTGGCTTTTCCCGGGAATTGGTCTGTTAGTGTCTTTGCGTGTGGGAATTGCGTGACACGTATTCACGAGGTTCGTTTTTTCGTTTTTGCCATCATTTGGCATAAGAGCTTGGCTCTATTAATCAGGTTATATCTTTCTGAGATTTTCGTTCTTGTTGTTTCGCAAAAAAAAAAAAATTCCATAGTGTCCAATTTCTTCTCTTGATATTTGGTATCATATCAGAAAAAAAAAAAATTATTTCATTTTGTTCCTGACCAAAATATATCAGTGGCATAAAAAAAAAGGAAAACAAAAAAAAGTCATTCGTTTATTTCTGCCGGAGAAAACTAAACAAAGGAAAATTTGACCAAATCAACTCAGAATGAGCTCAAATTTGATTCTCTTATTACTGGGACCTAATTGCACCACATATTGATTTGTTGGGTCAGTTGGATATCGTTTACTTTTGGTTTCAAATTCGGGTCTAATTAGGTCTGATTCATAACGTTTTTTGCGTCAGTCTATCAAAAAGATCCTTATCGTAAGTTGCTAAAAACTTTATATTCTGTCTATTTGGGTTTGGTTAGATCACTACATCTGAAATTTTAGCTCAATTGGACATCATTGACTTTAGGTTCCAGATTCGGACTTAATTCGTCATAAACGAGTCTGTTGTGCGTTAACTTTTGAAATTCGCTTTCTTTCTATTGTTTTCGTTTCTTTCCATTTATTTTCATCATATCCAACGTATCCGGGTGTTGCTTCATCATTTTTCATATTTTTTTTCTGTTTTTTTTTTTTCGAGTCTTCAGTTTCGTTCATATTTCGGATAGACTCGCTTGCTACTCGCAAGACTATCATCCGCAGTTTAGTTTCGTTTTGCTTGTTTTCTGGTTTTTATTGCTTCTTGAGTCATCGATATATTTGGATTGCGCTGCCAAGTTGGTTTTATTTGGTGTTGGTTTTCAGTTTCGCAAGAGCCGTAAGAAGGTGAGACGAGAAGGTGTGAGCGTGTGAGGACATTCAGAGTGTTTGAAGCGAAACACGAAGCGACGTGAGGATATTTTTTTTTACCACTGACCAATTTTTGCAGGTATTATCATGTCAAATCAAAACAACACACCACCCCTATCCGAGGGAGAACTTACGTTCCAAATGCAAGCCATGACACAAATGATTGAGAGGATGAATTTTGTGATGGCGAAACGTGTGTGACAGACTTGCATAGGGTGGAGAAACGTGGTAAATGAGGCTGGTACAAAGCCACCCAAAATGTGAGGAAGCTTGGGCTGAACCGAAAAAGCAAACAGTGGCAGTAGGGCTGAAAGGGCAAGGTGGGCTGATTATGAGGATTTTGAGGAGGCTGTTGATGATATTGGTGATGGTGGTTTGAGGATGAGCCATAGGCCATCGGGAAGGTTTTCGGCAGCCTAGAAACCGAAGGGATTTTAGGAATAGAACTAGGGGCCAATTCGGCCAAAGGGAAAATTTCCGTAGTGTTGGGGGACATGCTGATTTAGATGGTGATTTGGATTCTATCAAACTGAAAATACCTGCTTTTCAAGCTAAAAACAATCTCGAGGCATATTTGGAGTGGGAGAAAAAGGTGGATTGGATTTTTGATTGCCATAACTATTCGGAGGCAAAGAAAGTGAAATTGGTTGTCATCGAATTCACGGATTATGCACTGATTTGGTGGGATCAGAATGTTATTAGTAGAAGGAGGAGTGGAGAGAGGCCGGTAGTGTCGTGGGAGGAGATGAAAGTGTTGATGAGAAGGTGATTTGTGCCTAACCACTATTATAGAGATTTGTATCTGAAATTGCAGGGTTTAAATCAAGGTTCTAGGTCCGTGGATGAGTATTTCAAGGAGATGGAGATCACCATGATTCGGGCCAATGTGATTGAGGATCGAGAAGCTACTATGGCTAGATTTCTAAATGGGCTGAATAGAGACATTGCGAATGTTGTAGAATTACAACATTGTGTGGAATTGGAGGACATGGTCCATATGGCAACGAAGGTGGAGAGGCAAGTAAAGAGAAGGGGCAGTACAAGTTTTCAGACCAATTCGGCATCATCTTCCTCAATATGGAGGCTGAATTTTAAGACAGAGGGGGCTGCCCAACCAAAGCCTTATGCAAGGGCCGAACCACCTAAGGCCAAAAAGGATACTCATACGGATGGGAAAGGTAAATCTGAATATCAACCTGCTCGTGATAGAGATATTAAATGCTTTAAGTGTTTAGGGAAGGGGCACATTGCATCTCAGTGTCCAAACCGAAGAGTTATGCTTACAAGAGACAATGGGGAGGTTGACTCTGAAAGTGACAAATCTGAAAGTGAAGAGATGCCACCTTTGGTGGATTGTAGTGATGAGGAGATTGCATATCCTGTTAAGGGAGAGGCCTTGGTTATAAGGCATGCGCTGAACATGCAAATCAAAGAAGATGATGCAGATCAACAACGGGAAAATATATTTCACACTCGATGTCATATCCAAAACAAGGTATGTAGCATGATAATTGATGGAGGTAGTTGTGCTAATGTTGCTAGTGATACCCTTGTGAAGAAATTGAATCTGAGTTGTATTAAGCATACGAGGCCTTATAGATTGCAATGGTTGAATGAATGTGGTGAAGTGAGGGTTACTAAGCAGGTTTTGATTGCGTTTGCTATTGGGAAGTATTCTGATGAGATTTTGTGTGATGTAGTCCCAATGCATGCTAGTCACTTACTTTTGGGGCGTCCATGGCAGTTTGATCGGAAAGCGATTCATGATGGGTTTAGAAATAGGTTCACTATTGTAAAGGATGGTAAAACCATCACTGTTGTACCTCTTTCTCCAAAACAAGTGTATGATGATCAAATCAAATTAAAAAAAGAATGTGAGGATGGGAAGAGTGAAAATTCACGTGAGGACAATGGTGAGAGAAAACCATCAGATTCGGCTAAACCTAAATCATTAATAAAACCGGTTGAGAGTGGAGGTAAAAACCGAGGAGTGAAGAAAGTAAGCTTGTGTGATGATAGTAGTGTGGAAAAATTAAAGAAACAACCTAATTTTTATGCAAAAGGATCTCAAATCAGATCTGCGTTTTTCACTAATAAGCCAATGATCTTACTTGTGTATAAGGAGGCTTATTTTAACACTAACAATCTTGATTCTGTTATTCCTAGTGTGGCTGTTTCTTTCATGCAGGAGTTTGATGATGTATTTCCTGAAGACATCCCTAATGGATTACCACCATTAAGGGGGATTGAACATCAAATTGACCTTGTGCCTGGAGCTTCGATTCCTAACCGTCCAGCCTATAGAAGCAACCCCGAGGAGACAAAGGAGCTTCAAAGGCAAGTAGATGAGTTGATGATGAAGGGTTACATTCGTGAGAGTATGAGTCCTTGTGCTGTGCCAGTGCTACTTGTGCCTAAAAAGGATGGAACATGGAGGATGTGTGTTGATTGTCGTGCCGTCAATAACATAACAGTAAAGTATCGACATCCTATTCCTAAGCTTGATGACATGCTAGATGAGTTACATGGATCATGTGTTTTCTCTAAGATTGATCTAAAAAGTGGGCACCATCAGATTAGGATGAAAGAGGGTGATGAGTGGAAAACTGCATTTAAGACTAAGCATGGGTTGTATGAATGGTTAGTCATGCCGTTTTGACTTACGAACGCGCCTAGCACGTTTATGGGTTTAATGAATCATGTATTGCGTGCGTTTATAGGTAAGTTTGTTGTTGTGTATTTTGATGACATTTTGATCTATAGCAAAAACTTAAATGAGCATCTTGATCATTTGCGTAATGTACTTAGTGTGTTGCGTAGTGAGCAATTATATGCTAATCTTAAGAAGTGTACCTTTTGTATGGGAAAAATTGTGTTTCTTGGCTATGTCGTAACTGTACAGGGTATCGAGATGGACAAGGAGAAAGTTAAGGCCATCCAGGATTGGCCTACACCAAAATCGGTAAGTGAGGTAAGGAGTTTTCATGGACTTGCGAGTTTTTATAGAAGGTTTGTGAAGGATTTTTAGTACTATTGCTGCACCTTTAACTGAAATTGTTAAAAAGTCTGTTGGATTCAAATGGAATGATGAACAGGATAAGGCTTTTAATTTGTTGAAAGATAAACTTTGTTCGGCACCTGTTTTAGCTTTGCCAGACTTTACGAGAGCTTTTGAAGTTGAATGTGATGCGTCAGGTATTGGTATAGGAGCTGTGTTAATGCAGGATAAAAGGCCCATTGTGTATTTCAGCGAAAAACTTAATGGGGCAACTTTGAATTACCCTACATATCACAAGGAGCTCTATGCCTTGGTAAGAACTCTAGAGACGTGGCAGCATTACCTGTGGCCCAAGGAGTTTGTGATACATTCTGATCATGAATCATTGAAGCACTTGAAAGGGCAAGGTAAGTTGAGTAGGAGACATGCCAAATGGGTGGAATTTATTGAAACATTTTCGTATGTGATCAAGTATAAGCAAGGAAAAGAAAACATTGTGGTTGATGCACTTTCGCGCAGGTATGTTCTTTTATCTACTTTGGATGCTAGATTTCTAGGATTTGAACACACAAAAGAATTGTACAAGGATGATAGTGATTTTGCTAATGTTTACAATGCTTGTGAAACTTCGACTTTTGGGAAGTTTTATAGACTTGATGGATATTTGTTTAAAGAGAGTCGATTGTGTGTTCCATTAAGTTCTATGCGTGAATTGCTTGTACGTGAAGCACATGGGGGCGGTTTTGATGGGGCATTTTGGTGGGTTGTTTAAGACTTTGGATGTGTTGCATGAGCATTTTTATTGGCCTAAAATGAAAAGGGATGTGCAGCGCATATGTGATAAATGCATAACTTGTAGGAAAGCAAAGTCTAGGACTCAACCACATGGCTTGTACACCCCTTTACCTGTACTTAAGGAGCCATGGGTAGACATTTCGATGGATTTCGTCTTAGGTTTACCTAGGTCAAAACGGGGTAGGGATTCAATCTTTGTAGTTGTTGATAGGTTTTCAAAGATGGCACACTTTATTCCATGTCATAAAACCGATGATGCCACTAACATTGCTGATTTGTTCTTTAGGAAGATAGTACGACTTCACGGGGTCCCTAAAAGCATTGTTTCTGATAAAGATGTTAAGTTCCTTAGCTATTTTTGGAAGGTGTTATGGGGAAAATTGGGTACTAAACTGTTGTTTTCAACTACTTGTCACCCCTAAACAGATGGACAAACCGAAGTAGTTAATAGGACTTTAACACAACTTTTGCGTGTTGTCATTCAAAAGAACTTAAAGAATTGGGAAGATTGTTTTCCATTTATAGAGTTTGCATATAATCGTAGTGTGCACTCTACTACTGAATTTTCACCATTTGAAATTGTGTATGGGTTTAACCCTTTAACTCCAATGGATTTGATTCCTATTGGAAAGGGTTAGTTTGGATGGTAATCGTAAAGCACAGGTGGTGAAGACACTCCATAAGAGTGTGCGGCAACAGATTGAAAGGAGGAATCGTGTGTATGCGACCAAAGCCAATAAGGGGCGCAAACATGTTGTCTTTCAGCCCGGCGATTGAGTTTGGGTACATATGCGCAAAGAGAGATTTCCGGCCCATAGGAAATCAAAGCTACAACCACGAGGAGATGGGCCATTTCAGATCCTTGAGAGGATCAATGACAATGCTTATAAAGTTGATTTGCCAGGTGAGTATGGTGTTAGTGCTACCTTTAATGTATCTGATCTTACTTTGTTTGATGTAGGTGATGATTCGAGGTCGAATCCTTTTGAAGAGAGAGGGGATGATGCGGATCAGCCCAACACCAAGCGTAATCATGCCAACGATCCATTGGAGGTGCCAATTGGGCCAATCACAAGAGCTAAGGCAAAGAAGCTTAAAGAAGCATTGAATGGGCTTGTTCATAACTTATGGAGCAAGATGGACCTAGAAGGGCTTGGGACATTTAAGGAGCATGAAGAACAACCTTTAATTCATCTAGTTCATGTCCAAGAAGAGCCCAATTCATGTGGAACAAGGGGTTGATATGTCCGGCCCAATACCAGCCTTGTTAGGCTTGTTTTATTTCCTAATGCTACAAGGATAAAAAGCCAGCAATTTATTCTCCTAATTAAGTAAGGAAGTTGGCCATATCTTATTCCTAAAGAGGGGAGGACTATTTAATGCTTTTCCTAACATAGGAAGGAGAGTAATTAAATCAGCAACAAAGAAGGAAATTTATCCAAGCTAATCAAGGACATCAAAGGAAAGGGGGCAGCAACACAAATTTGATTCTAGCATATTTAGGATGGTAATTTTCGGATTTTTATTATTTTTATTATTTTCTTCTTAGTTTTTGGGTTATTATTACTTATTTGGGTCAATTGTAAGTGGGCTTCATATAAGTCCACCTAAGGGGGGTCCATTAGGGTTTCTTTAAGTCTAGAGTCAGTATAAATAGAGGCATAACCAAACATGTAAGGTTACACAATTTTCATATCAATAAACTTCTTTGCTGCACTTGTTGTGTGTTGGTGGGATAATCTCCCTTCCTTGGTTCTCTAAAGAACTGAAAACGACTTATCGAAGAACAACTGGCTTCGTGGCGTCATCCTTATACTTCTCGTTCGCGAATCAATATTCGTTGGGTGGGGGTTTACGTTTCCAATAGTGCTGGTGCCTAGGTACAAGTTATCCTTGTGTCACACTCCTATCAAACCTGATTTACTTGGCTTTTCCGGGAATTGGTGTCTTTGCGTGTGGGTTGCGTGACCACGTGTTCACGAGATTCGCATTACGAAGACACGAAATAAAACAGAAGCGAATGTTAAGAAAACAATTACTTGACTCCTAGATAATTCAAATATAGCAGAAACAAAAATATTTGGACAAAACTAAACAACAAAGATCATGTTTTGAAACTTGAGGCAAATCTAACCTATTACGCAATTTTACGTAACAGAATTGAAACCCAAACCAAACGATCTTGAAATGACCTCAAATTCAATATTTAGTATTAAAATACTATGAAAACACCAAAAATCAATTTATAGGTCGTTCTATAATGTCTAGGTACCCAAACCCCTTGTATGATCAGTTTGCGGCAGAATTGAACCTCCAATTAAAACCTCCAGAAACCGATATCAAAATAATCCCAAATTTAATATGTGGTGCAATCGCATACCCAATACTCAGAATATGAATAGATTCCAAGGTGTTTTACCTAGGGTTCACTAAGAGTTGTGTTTTGCGGCAGAATTGAAACTCGAATTAAAACCTCATCGATCCCAACTTTGCATGCGATCCCACCCCCAATAGACTGAATATGAAGTTTAAATTGATTCCGAGGTTGGTTGCTTATGGTTCACCAAGATTTGTGTTTCTGCGGCAAAAATTGAATGATCCTTCAAATTTCAACTAATCACTCTTTTCTCTATTTCTTTCTTATTTTTTTTTCTTTTTAACAAACTGATATGATTAGAGACAGTAACAAGATGAAATATAAACTTTTTTTTTTTTGCTTAGATGACACAAACACGAAGAACAAGAAGATGGATGCAAACACTGAAAAACTTAAGGGACACAAAAAAAAACAAAAATAACAGAATGATATGACCTTGTTTCGGAGCCTAGCTCTGATACCAACTGATGCGAACCTCGTGATCACGTGGTCACGCAACCCACAATCAAGATTGAGATCTGATCCGGGAAAACCGAAATAGGTCTGATAGGAGTGCGACATAATGGAAACCTGCCCCAAGGCACCTATACTATTGGAATGAGTAGAATGACGCCACGAAGCCAGTTAATCTTTGATAAGTCAGATTCAGTTCGTTCAAGAACTGAAGAATGCAAGAATCACTCTCGCATGTTAAAACTGAAAAATTCAAAAGTAATTATCATCAAAGCTGCCGAAATTTTGGCCTACATGAGTTTAAATAGTTCTTGAAAAGTTAATCCTAATGGACCCTTTATGTGGACTTATATGAGGTCCACTCAAAACTGGCCCAAAACCCTAAAATGAAAAGCCCATAACTTAATCCAAACAAGCCTTGGATCCTAGCTTAAAACAAAGTATGAATTAAGCCCAAACAAGCCTTGGGCTGTAGCTAACAAAATAAAATAAAGCCCTTATCTCATGACCCAAATAAGGTTGTATTGGACCCCTCTTCCACATGGATAAGATGTACTAGGATCTCCTCTTGATACTCCAATGGACCTTCCAATTCTGACTTGGTGGAAACCTTCAAAACCAATCCATTCAATGTGTTTTTCAATGTCTTTGTCTTGGACCGAGTCATTGGTCCATTTGGAACATGTAATGGGTCCTTGCTGGTGTTTCTGGGCTGGTCCGCATCACAAATGGTTGATTAGCTTCGGCTAATGGCATCCGAATGGATGACCGAGATGAAAGACTGATTAGCTTCAGCTAATGACATCCGAATGGATGGCCGGGACAAATAAATGATTAGCTTCGGCTAATGGCATTCGAAAGGTCATACTAGGATGAACGATTGATTAGCTTTGGCTAATGCCATCCGAATGGATGACCGGGGTGAGTGAACGGTTACCTAAACAAATGATGCCTTAAGAGGATAGCCGAGTTTAAGATTATGGTTGATTGCAAAAAAATTGGTGCATCTATATGTACTACAAGCTGTTTATACCAAGTACATGAAGAAATTATAAATGTTAATGCTTCATTTCTCTCTCTCTTACCATTATTATTATTATTATTATTATTAAGTAATTGCATTCTCTTAAATGCTTTGTACTACTGCAGGGATGTTACACCAACGAGATGTCTAGGAAACCTGATACACGAGAACCTACTTTTGCAAGGAATCATGTAGATGCATTCTAAATCACAATGTATTTTGTATGAATCAATGTACTGAATGTATAACTTTTATTAGATCCTTTTGTTTAAATTCATAATGGCTATTAGTAGGATAGGAATGCAAACTCATGTCTATGTATGCATATTTTTAATATGAACTTCTAATCATGCAACCATAATATTACGTGTTTATGTAAGATTCACTTTTAAATGAAATGTTGATTGTATGGATTGTATTTTGATGATGTGAGGGATCAGGTTCGCTGATTACCGGCACCATGTGTGTTAAGTATATATATATAAAAAAAAAATTGTTGTTTTGGGCTTGAAAAACCGGGTTGTTACAGTTGGTATCAGAGCCCTAGTCTGGATCCTAAGGATCACTGATAATTGCGTTGCTATGGTGAATTTCAGGATGGTACGCACCCGACAAGGGACACGAACTAAGTCGCCCTCCTTAGAAAGGAGGGGCGGGAACCAAGGTGCCCAAGGTTGGCAAGATGAAGATCCCTTGGATGATACGATATCTCATGCTCTAATAATACCACCCGAAACCTTGCAGGGGGAAGCTGCGGTAGCGGGGGAAGGCGGTAGGCCTAACCAGACAGAGGGAGAACCCCCAGTGGCAGCAGAGCATCAAGAAAGATCAGAAGCACAACCATCAAGTATTCCAACTGGTGTGCCCCCACAATATGTAGACGCAGGACTCCTTATACAAATAGTTAAAGCAGTGATGGAGAGCATGGCTGGTTCGACGGCACAAACAACTCCCACCACGCAGATTCCACAGGCAGCACAGGACTAGCATGACCATGGATAATGTGGTGCCACTGGTACGACTAGTCAAGAGTATGAGGGAAATGGGTTGTGAACCCTATATGGGGGAACAAGATGCAAAGATAGCTGGAAGATGGATTAGGAAGGTAGAAAATACCATGATTCAAATAAGCATCCTTGAGGGTTTGAGGGTAAATTATGCAACCCAGTTACTATCTGATAGGGCCATGACATGGTGGGAAACAGTTCAATTGAGGCGTGCAATCGAGACACTAACTTGGAGTGATTTCAAGACAAAGTTTGAGAATCAGTTTTATTCTAGGTACCATCGCAAGGTGAAAGAACAAGAGTTCTTGGCATTAAGACAGGGTGATATGTCAGTATTGGAGTACAAAAGGAAGTTCCATGATCTCTCATTGTTCGCCCCACACTATGTGCCGACAGAGGAACATATGATTGATCGCCTTATGGTTTAAATCTGTGAGAGAGTTGATTGAGGCTGCCCAAGCTCTGGAGGCTTGTATTGGAGAAAGCCAAGGGGGACATCAGGGTATAGGAAAAAAGAGAGATGGGGACTATTTCAACGGCAGACCACCACTCCCAAAGAAAGGAAAAAGTGGAGTATTTGAGCAATACAGGAAAAAAGGGAGTTTGATGTTACCGCCCCACCAATAGTCAAGTGGGAGAGTGATGGTTGGACAGTCGCACTTGAGGGAAAACTCTTCAACTGGGATCGGTGACCGCAAGGGTGTTGACTATCCTTTTTGTATAAAATATGGACAAAAACACCTTGGGGACTGCTCAGTTTCCCCCGGGCGATGCTTTGTGTGCAGAGGAGAAGGTCATAAGTGGAGGAATTACCAATATTTGAGTCAAGGGTGTCATTACTCTGGTGGAAGAGGTCATTTCAAGAGGGATTGCCCTAAAAGGAACACTGGACAGGTACAAAGCTATAGGTCATTTCAAGGGTGTCAGAGCCACCAACAGTCAATCATCGTGAATAGGCCAGTGAGATCTTCTCAATCAGGAGCAAACTCTAGTCGAGGGAGACCGAGAGCACAAAATGATCGGACCCCGGGGAGGGTCTTCCACCTGACACAGGAGGAGGTCAGGGCTGCATCGGATGTGGTGGCAGGTACTATTGAATGATTTTAATGTGCATGTGTTGTTTGATCCGGGTGCCACCCACTCATTCATTGCTAAGAGAATTGTCATTAAACTGAGAAAGGGAGTAGAAATAGTAGAGAAGGGATTCTTAATTGGAACTCCAATGGGAAACGTGGTTGAAACAAATATTGTGTGTGTTGATGTGGGGGTTAGTCTATCTGGGTATGAAACAGAAGTAGACTTGATTCCCTTAGAGTTGCATGATTTTGACATAATCCTAAGCATGAATTGGTTGAGTAAATACAAGGCTCTAATAGATTGTTATGCTAAAACTGTTACTTTCCAAACCTGATGCGGACCAGCCTAGAAACACCAGCAAGGACCCATTACATGTTCCAAATGGACCAATGACTCGGCCCAAGATAAAGACATTGAAAAACGCATTGAATGGATTGGTTTTGAAGGTTTCCACCAAGTCAGAATTGCAAGGTCCATTAGAGTATCAAGAGGAGATCCTAGTACATCTTATCCATGTGTAAGAGGGGTCCAATACAATCTTATTTGGGCCATGAGATGAGGACAGCAAAAGAAACAAAAGAATCCTACTACAACTTGTAAACAACATGGTGGCTACCTTTTCCTTTTGTTTCTAGGATTAAGAGGCTACATGGAAGGCTATAAATAAGCCTTCAATCAGTTATGTACTATTTTAGTTCATTCTCTTCTTCTCATGGCAGAACATGGATTTAATATTAGGGGCTTTATTTTATTTTGTTAGCTACAGCCCAAGGCTTGTTTGGGCTTAATTAATATTTTGTTTTAAGCTAGGATCCAAGGCTTGTTTGGATTAAGTTATGGGCTTTTTCTGTTTAGGGTTTTGGGCCAGTTTTGAGTGGACCTCACATAAGTCCACATAAGGGGTCCATTAGGGTTAACTTTTCAAGAACTATTTAAACTCATGTAGGCCAAAATTTCGGCAGCTTTAATGAATATTATTCTGAATTTTTCAGTTTTAACGTGTGAGAGTGATTCTTGCATTCTTCAGTTCTTGAACGAACTAAATCTGACTTATCAAAGATTAAATGGCTTCGTGGCGTCATTCTACTCATTCCAATAGTGTTAGAGCCTTGGGGCAAGTTTCCATTGTGTCACACTCCTATCAGACCTATTTTGAATTTCCGGGATCAGATCTCAATCTTGATTGTGGGTTGCGTGACCACGTGATCAAAACCCCTAGGGCGAGAGTGATTTTTGAAGGAGAGAGAATTCTCAAACCGATTGCCTTAATATCGGTGGTAACAGCCCAAAAACTTTTAGGAAAGGGATGTATAGGATACCTCGCATACATCTTAAACTCTGATGATGAAGGCCCACGACTGAAGGATATTCTTGTGGTGAAGGAATTCCCAGATGTGTTTCCCGAAGAACTACCGGGACTACCCTCGGAGCGAGAGGTAGAGGTGTCCATAGACATTTTTCCTGGAGTCCCACACATAGCCCAACAACCTTACCGAATGGCTCCAGTAGAACAGAACGAGTTAAAGACTCAACTACAAGAATTGTTAGACAAAGGGTTCATACGGCCCAGTAATTCTTCTTGGGGAGCACCAGTCCTATTTGTAAGAAAGAAAGATGGAACCCATAGACTTTGTATTGACTATCGACAGTTGAACAAAATAACAATGAAAAACAAGTATCAGTTGCCTCGGATAGATGAATTGTTCGATCAATTAAAGGGAGGAGGGCATTTTCAAAGATAGATCTGAGATCAGGGTACTATCAGATGAAGATTTTTTTTTTCGTAAGCTCACTTATGTATTAAAAGAAAATGATACAAAGAATATAATGGGCATACCCAAGATTTACAATGTGAACAGAAACGAAAACCAACAAATGGCTACAGGCTAGCTGATGTGTCGTGAATGATTTGAAAATCGGCAACAATGATTCTAACGAAAATGGATGAAGGACAGGTCTGGTTGTGTTGTCTTTCTTTTGGTATTTAGGTTGGATTGTAGTGATTTAAGGTAAATAAGATTGGAGGATAGACTAGAATGATACTTTGATAAGTCGATCTGGACGCCACAAATATCAATCTAGGATTTCGACGCCACACTCTTTGTGATTGAAGAGTGATAAGTCAGGTAGGGTTCTTCACAAAACGAATTTGGAAGAACAACTCTAAATTCTCTGAATTAAGTTTTCAAATCTTGGCCAAAAGTGTTTATTTCATATTCTGATACATATTTATCTTTGGAACATCCCTCCAAAGTTAGGTGAATTCAACATGACAGAAGTCAAGCCTAAAAACTAGACTTTTAATAAAGCAAGTAGACAAATTTAACTAACAGACGTTTTTTTTTACATTTCTAAAACATATGCAAACGAAATTTAAAACAGCCATAACTTTTGACACAAAAGTCCAATGAAATCATGGTTGGACAATATAGAAAGATCACGTTCTGAACTTGAATTTTACCTACATAAATCTTGTTTTCACATGCATTGGATGACTTCAAATTCGGGTTCAAATCCATCTACTGTTCTGACCGTAAACAGCATCAATTCCTTCACTTGCATTATCAATCCAAATACAAGTAGTCCAGCATGAAAAGAACCATTAAGGGCTTTTCCCATCTCCAAGTTCCAATTGTAGGCAAATAAGCACCCTTGAACCAATTTCAAACTGATTGCTAATTTTTAACTCCGACGCAGCTTCAATAATTGCAATTTGATTTGTCAAGGCCCGTTGTAGTTGTTTCACTCTCGCTCTTGTCATTGGACCATATGAATCCTCTTGCATATTAGATTCAGCTTTACGAGATGGATTATAATTCCCATGATGCACATCACTAGCCACATAACAAAACAAAAACTTAGACCAACTAGATATGCTAGGGGTACAAAAACAACCAGCTAAACATCAAATTAAGAGTCCATGTTATTGACCCTCCAAAGTCTTTGGATCCTTATGTTTTCATCTGTTGGTTGAACATTCCTCATCAAAACAAGCTTATCGCGAATGATACATTTGATTTGATCAAAAACCAAATTCGAAGCTTTAGACAAATCTGCAAAGATCCTTGCGTTATGTTCTTGCCAGATACAATACACTGTAGCTGCGAAACCCAGTTTACGAGAAAAGTTGACGAAACTTTTGCCATGCCAAGAGACAGTGGCCAATCGAATCCATTCATCCAAGCTTTTTGTCATTCTTGGAATGTCGCATATGTCACAAACATTCCACCATAATGCTTTCGTGAAGGAGCATTTAAAGAACAAGTGGTTGTGATCTTCATTATTGCGGAGATAGAGTGAGCACCTATTGGGACCATGAATACCAAACCGATGAAGTCTATCCTGCGGATTAAAGATTAAAGAACCTATCAGATGAAGATTAAAGAAGCGGATGTAGCAGAGACCGCATTTAGAACTCGTTACGGACACTATGAATTTTTGGTGCTACCGTTCGGGTTGACGAACGCCCCAGCCCTCTTCACGGATTTGATGAATCGGGTTTTCCAACCATACCTTGATAAGTTTGTGGTGGTATTTATTGATGATATACTGGTGTCCTCGAATTCTTTCGAGGAGCATGAAGAACACTTGAGGCAATCCTTACAAACCTTGAGAGATCACCAATTATATGCAAAACTGAGTAAATGTGAATTTTGGCTTAAGAGAGTGACGTTTCTAGGATACGTCATTTCAGTCGAAGGTGTTTTTGTAGACCCCCAAAAAGTCGAAGCAGTCTTGAAATGGGAAAGATCGACTTCGGTCACCGAAATACGTAGCTTCCTGGGACTTGCGGGATACTATCGGAGGTTTATCGAAGATTTTTCCCTGATTGCAACCCCTTTGACCCAGCTAACTAGGAAGAATAAGGAATGGGTGTGGTCGGAAGAACATGAGAAAAGCTTCCAAGAATTGAAGAGGAGGCTCACCACTGCTCCAGTGTTAACCCTTCCCTCAGGGACCGAGGGTTTTGTGGTATATAGTGATGCTTTGGGGAAGGGATTGGGGTGTGTTCTGATGCAACATGGGAAGGTGATCGCCTATGCAACATCAAGACAGTTAAAGACTCATGAGGTGAACTACCTGGAATTGGTTGCTGTATAGAGCTCATTAAGGATTATGATTGCACCATAGAATACCACCCGGGGGAAGCAAACGTGGTGGCTGATGCCCTCAGTCGTAAAAATAAAGCCACCCTGGGAAGGTTAACAGTGGGAAAGGAGCGGCATTTGGAGGAATTGAAAGAGATGGGCGCAGATTTGGACATTAATGACGGAGGTAGGTTAGTAGCCCAACTATTGGTGCGACCAACGTATCGGGAATAGATAATACATGCCCAATTCCATGACAAGGTGGGGTCCAAGATTAGGAAGAATGTGGAGGCCGGGGTAGAAATGAAATTTTGAGTAGCGGATGATGGATCCTTGATGATGGGACAACGGTTGTACGTGCTTAATGACGAAACAGTCAAATGAATGGTTCTACAAGAAGCACATAAGTCCAAGTTCTCCATACATCCTGGCAGTACTAAGATGTATCGAGACCTGAAACACCTCTATTGGTGGCCTAATATGAAAAGGGAAATAGCTGAGTATGTATCACAGTGTGGGATATGTCAACAAGTCAAGGTTGAACACCAAAGGCCAGCGGGACCATTACAACCATTACAAATTCTAGAATGGAAGTGGGAGATGATCACCATGGATTTCATGTCAGGATTTCCCAAAGGGAGGAAAGGAAATGACACGTATGGGTCATCGTAGATCAGTTGATGAAATCCGCACTATTCTTGCCTATAAAGATGACCGACTCGGTGGACAAGCTTGCCAAGATCTACATAAATGAGGTGGTATGGCTTCATGGGATTCCAGTGTCCATTGTATCGGATCGAGATCCCAGGTTCACCTCTTGACTTTGGCCGAGCATACAACATGCCTTGGGGACAAGATTGGACATGAGCACTGCGTTTCACCCTCAAACAGATGGCCAATCAGAAAGAGTCATCCAAGTCTTGGAAGACCTATTACGGGCCTGTGTGCTAGAATTTGGAGGAAACTGGAAGGAGCACATGGCATTGGTGGAGTTCACGTATAACAATAGTCACCAACCCACAATAGGGATGGCCCCATATGAAGCCTTGTATGGTAGGAGGTGCAAAACTCCTTTGTGTTGGGAGGAAATTGGGGATCGAAAGTTATATGGCACGGAGTTGGTCCAAGTCACCACGGAGAAAATGAGAACTATCAGGGATCGCATCAAAGCTGCACATGATAGATAGAAGAAGTATGCTGATGTGAGGAGAAGACCTCTCGAGTTCAGTACGGGGGACCAGGTGTTCCTGAAGGTAGCCCCATGGAAGAACATATTGCGGTTTGGATTGAAAGGGAAGTTAACTCCCCGCTTCATCGGACCCTTCAAAATCTTATAGCGAGTAGGACCAGTAGCCTATAAAGTGGACTTGCCCCCACATTTAGCCAAGGTCCATGATGTGTTCCATGTCTCCTTGTTAAGGAAGGCTGACATGAGGAAACTTGGGAGAGGGAGGTTGAGATGAGGAAAAAGTACCCCAATTTATTTGAACTATCAGGTATGGAGTATGAAACCTCTTAAATTTCGAGGACGAAATTCATATTGGGGGGGGGAATGAAAACACCCAAGAGAAATATATATATATATATATATATATATATATATATATATATATATATATATATATATATATATATATATATATATATGAATTGATGTCTCGGTTTTTCACTGCCGATTTCCTGATCGTTTAAATAGTTTAAATGTTTAAATGAAAGATAGTTTAAATGTTTTAAAATTATAAAAATAATTTTTTAAAAAAAGTAAGTTGAATCTCGGTTTCTTATACTTGAAAGATAGCTTCAATGTTTTAGAATTATAAAAATAATTTTTTAAAAAAAGTAAGTTGAATCTCTATTTCTTATACTTGAAAGATATTTAAATGTTTTAAAAATATTAAAATATTTTTTAAAAAAAGAAGGTTGGATTTGTGTTTCTAGTAGTTGATTGATAGTTTGAATGTTTTAAAATGATAAAAATAATTTTTTTAAAAGAATAAGGAGAAGCTCTGTGTCTTTACTTAAAAGATAGTTTCAATATTTTAATATTATAAAAATATTTTTTTAAAAATGGTAAATAGAATCTCTGTTTCTGATACTTGAAAGATAGTTTCAATGTTGAAAAATTATAAAAATATTTTTTTCTAAAAAACAAGTTGAATCTTTATTTCTGATACTTGGAAGATAGTTTAAATGTTTTAAAATTATAAAAATAATTTTTCAAAAAAAGTAAGTTGAATCTCTGTTTCTGCTACGTGAAAGATAGTTTAAATGTTTTAAAATTATAAAAATATTTTTTAAAAAAAAAGTAAGTTGAATCTCTGTTTCTGATAGTTGAAAGATAGTTTAAATGTTTTAAAAATATTAAAATATTTTTAAAAAAAAAAAGAGGTTGGATTTTTGTTTCTCGTAGTTGATTGATAGTTTGAATGTTTTAAAATGATAAAAATAATTTTTTTAAAAGAGCAAGGAGAAGCTTTGTGTCTGATACTTTAAAGATAGTTTCAATGTTTTAATATTATAAAAATAATTTTTTATAATAGGTAAATAGAATCTATGTTTTTGATACTTAAAAGATAGTTTCAATGTTTTAACATTATAAAAATATTTAAAAAAAAAAAAACAAGTAGGATCTTTGTTTCTTGTAGTTTATTCATAGTTTATATGTTTTAAAATTATAAATTTTTAAAAAAAAAAAAAAGTAAGTAGAATTGATGTTTCTGATAGTTGAAAGATAGTTTAAATGTTTTAAAATAATAAAAAAAAATTAAAAAAATTAAGATGAATCTCTATTTCTTGTACTTGAAAGATAGTTTATATGTTTTAAAATTATAAAAAATAATTTTTTTAAAAAAAAAGTAAGTTGAATCTCTGTTTCTGCTACGTGAAAGATAGTTTAAATGTTTTAAAATTATAAAAATAATTTTTTAAAAAACGTAAGTTGAATCTTTGTTTCTGATAGTTGAAAGATAGTTTAAATGTTTTAAAAATATTAAAATAATTAAAAAAAAAAGAGGTTGGATTTTTGTTTCTGGTAGTGGATTGATAGTTTGAATGTTTTAAAATGATAAAAATAATTTTTTTACAAGAGCAAGGAGAAGCTCTGTGTCTGATACTTTAAAGATAGTTTTAATGTTTTAATATTATAAAAATAATTTTTTATAATAGGTAAATAGAATCTATGTTTCTGATACTTAAAAGATAGTTTCAATGTTTTAACACTATAAAAATATTTTTAAAAAAAATAAGTAGGATCTTTGTTTCTGGTAGTTTATTGATAGTTTATATGTTTTAAAATTATAAAAAAAAAATTTAAAAAAAAAGTAAGTAGAATCGATGTTTCTGATAGTTGAAAGATAGTTTAAATGTTTTAAAATAATAAAAAAAAAATTTAAAAAAAAAATTAAGATGAATCTCTATTTCTTGTGCTTGAAAGATAGTTTATATGTTTTAAAATTATAAAAATATTTTTTTAAAAAAAAAAGTAAGTTGAATCTCTGTTTCTGATAGTTGAAAGATAGTTTAAATGTTTTAAAAATATTAAAATAATTGTTTTTAAAAAAAGAGGTTGGATTTTTTTTTCTGGTAGTTGATTGATAGTTTGAATGTTTTAAAATGATAAAAATATTTTTTTTAAAAGAGCAAGGAGAAGCTCTGTGTCTGATACTTTAAAGATAGTTTCAATGTTTTAATATTATAAAAATATTTTTTTATAATAGGTAAATAGAATCTATGTTTCTGATACTTAAAAGATAGTTTCAATGTTTTAACACTATAAAAATATTTTAAAAAAAAATAAGTAGGATCTTTGCTTCTAGTAGTTTATTGATAGTTTATATATTTTAAAATTATAATTTTTTTATAAAAAAAAAAAGTAAGTAGAATCGATGTTTCTGATAGTTGAAACATAGTTTAAATGTCTTAAAATTATAAAAACAAAACTTAAAACAAAATTAAGAGGTATCTTTATTTCTTGTACTTGAAAGATAGTTTATATGTTTTAAAATTATAAAAATAATTTTTTTAAAAAAGTAAGTTGAATCTCTGTTTCTGATAGTTGAAAGATAGTTTAAATGTTCTAAAAATATTAAAATAATTAAAAAAAAAGAGGTTGGATTTTTGTTTCTGGTAGTTGATTGATAGTTTGAATGTTTTAAAATGATAAAAATAATTTTTTTTTAAAAGAGCAAGGAGAAGCTCTGTGTCTGATACTTTAAAGATAGTTTCAATGTTTTTAATATTATAAAAATAATTTTTTATAATAGGTAAATAGAATCTCTGTTTCTGATACTTAAAACATAGTTTCAATGTTTTAACATTATAAAAATATTTTTTAAAAAAAATAAGTAGGATCTTTGTTACTGGTAATTTATTGATAGTTTATATGTTTTAAAATTATAAATTTTTTTAAAAAAAAAAAGTAAGTAGAATCGATGTTTCTAATAGTTGAAACATAGTTTAAATGTTTTAAAATTATAAAAATAATTTTTTAAAAAAAATTAAGAGGAATCTCTATTTCTTGTACTTCAAAGATAGTTTATATGTTTTAAAATTATAAAAATAATTTTTTTAAAAAAAAAGTAAGTTGAATCTCTGTTTCTGCTACGTGAAAGATAGTTTAAATGTTAATTTTTAAAAAAAAGTAATTTGAATCTTGTTTCTGATAGTTGAAAGATAATTTAAATGTTTTAAAAATATTAAAATAATTTTTTTAAAAAAGGAGGTTGGATTTCTGTTTTTGGTGGTTGATTCATAGTTTGAATGTTTTAAAATTATAAAAATAATTTTTTAAAAAAATAAGGATGATTTCTGTTTCTCGTAATTGATTGATAGTATAAATGTTTTAAAATTATAAAAGTATTTTGTTAAAAAAAAAGTAAGTAGAATCTCTGTTTCTGAATCTTTAAAGATAGTTTAAATTTTTTAAAATGATTAAAATAATTTTCTTACAAAAGTCAGTAGAATCTCTGTTTCTTATACTTGAAAGATAGTTTAAATATTTTAAAATGATAAAAATAATTTTTTAAAAAAATAAGGTTGATTTCTGTTTCTAGTAGTTAATTGATAGTTTAAATGTTTTAAAATTATAAAAATAATTTTTTAAAAAAAGTAAGCAGGATATATGTTTATAATACTTGAAAGATAGTTTAAATGTTTTAAAAATATAAAAATAATTTTTTAATGAAAATAAGCAGGATCTCTGTTTTTGGTACTTCAAAGATAGTTTAAATGTTGTAAAATTATAAATATAATTTTTTAAAAAAAGTACGTTGTATCTCTATTTTTGATACTTAAAAGATTGTTTAAATATTTTAAAATTGTGAAAATAAGTTTTTAAAAAAAGTAAGTTGAATCTCTGTTTCTTATACTTCAAAAATAGTTTAAATGTTTTAAAATGATAAAAATATTAAAAAAAAAAAAGTAGGATTTCTGTTTCTAGTAGTTTATTGATAGTTTAAATGTTTTAATATTATAAAAATAATTTTTTAATAAAAATAAAGAGGATCACTGTTTCTAATACTTCAAAGATAGTTCACATATTGTAAAATTATAAAAATAATTTTTAAAAAAAAACTAAGTTGCATCTCTGTTTCTGATACTTGAAACATAGTTTAAATTTTTTAAAATTATAAAAAAAAATTTTAAAAAAAGTAAGAGGATCTCTGTTTCTGATTCTTAAATGATATTTTAAATGTTTTAAAATTATATAAATAATTTTTTTAAAAAAGTAAGTTGAATCTCTACTTCTTATACTTGAAAGATAGTTTAAATGTTTTAAAATTATAAAATAATTAAAAAAAAACTAAGTTGAATCTATGTTTTTGATACTTGAAAGATAGTTTAAATGTTTTAAAAATATTAAAATAATTGTTTGTAAAAAAGGAGGTTGGATTTCTGTTTCTAGTAGTTGATTGATAGTTTGAATGTTTTAAAATTATAAAAATAATTTTTTTTAAAAGAGTAAGTAGAAGCTCTGTATCTGATACTTAAAAGATAGTTTTAATGTTTTAATATTATAATAATAAGTTTTTTAAAAATGGTACATAGAATCTCTATTTCTGATACTTGAAAGATAGTTTCAATGTTTTAAAAATATTAAAATAACTTTTTAAAAAAAGGAGGTTGGATTTCTGTTTTTGGTAGTTGATTGATAGTTTAAATGTTTTAATATTATCAAAATAAGTTTTTAATGAAAATAAGTAGGATCTTTGTTTCTGGTACTTCAAAGATAATTTAAATGTTGTAAAATTATTGATGCGAACCTCATGATCATGTGGTCACGCAACCCACAATCAACATTAAGATCTGATCCCGGAAAGCCGAAATAGATCTGATAGGAGTGTGACACAATGGAAACCTGCCCCAAGGTACCAACACTATTGGAATGTGTAGAATAACACCACGAAGCCAGTTAATCTTCGATAAGTCAGATTCAGTTCGTTCAAGAACTGAAGAATGCAAGAATCACTCTCACACGTTAAAACTAAAAAATTCAGAATAATAATCATCAAAGCTGTCGAAAATTTAGCTTACATGAGTTTAAATAGTTATTGAATAGTTAACCCTAATAGACCGATGTGGACTTATATGAGGTTCACTCAAAACTGGCTTAAAAACCTAAACTAAAAAGCCCATAACCTGATCCAAACAAGCCTTCGACCCCAGCTCAAAACAAAGTTTTAATTAAGCCCAAAGATGAAAGAAATTAATAAAAATAACTAATCTATCATTAAATACCACCAGTCTTTCTTTCCTTGTGTAACTAGGAATCCTTATAAGAAAATGATTTTGAAACATTAATGAATCACTGCCACACTTGTAGATTATATTGCAGCTCATTAAAGATCCTTGTGGAATTAGAAAATTTTCGAAACCAGCTGCCACATCCTTGTAGGAAAAGAATCCTAACCAAATAGCAAGTCCACAAGTCAAATGGAAGTAAATAACAAAATTCGTACAGCCTCCGTTGACCAGTATTTCGGTTCCTTCCCGAACTTTGATTGACCTGAATTTTTAACCCAAGGTAGTAAGATATGTCTGGAGAGTCCACATAAAATATTAGCCCGATCCAATGGTCGGATTGAGAATTATGACTGTTGTCGTAAACCTGGATTGTTGCGCTTTTTACGCCACAATCCGAATTTAACCTTACTTGGGTCGTATCATAGGGCTGAACCGTATCAAAGAGATTGAATTTATGTTTCTGGTGGTTAATTGATAGTTTAAATGTTTTAAAATTATAAAAATAATTTTTTTGAAAAAGTAAGTATGATCTCAATTTCTGATACATGAAAGATAGTTTAAATGTTTTAAAAATATTAAAATAATTTTTTTAAAAAAGGAGGTTGGATTTCTGTTTCTGGTTATTAATTGATAGTTTAAATGTTTTAAAATTATAAAAATAATTTTTTTGAAAAAGTAAGTAGAATCTTTTTTTCTAATACTTGAAAGATAGTTTAAATGTTTTAAGATTTTTAAAATAATTTTTTTTATAAAAGTAAATAGGATCTCAGTTTCTCATAGTTTATTGATATTTTAAATGTTTCAGTATTATAAAAATATTTTTTTAAAAAAAATAAGTAGGATTTTGTTTCTGGTAGTTTATTGATAGTTTAAATGTTTTAAAATTATAAAAATAATTTTTTGAAAAAGTAAGTAGAATCTATGTTTCTAATACTTGAAATATAATTCAAATGTTTTAAAATTATTAAAATAATTTTTTTACAAAAAGTAAGTAGAATCTTTGTTTCTCATACTGGAAAGATAGTTTAAATGTTTTAATATTATAAAATTAATTTTTTTGAAAAAGTAAGTAGAATCTCTGTTTTTGATACTTGAAAGATAGTTTAAATGTTTTAAAATTATTAAATTTTTTTATAAAAAAAAAAGTAAGCAGAATCACTGTTTCTGAAACTGTAAAGATATTTTAAATTGTTTGCAATTATAAAAATTAATTTTTTAAAAAATAAGTTGAATCTTTGTTTCTGATACTTGAAAGATAGTTTAAATGTTTTCAAATTATAAAAATAATTTTTTTACAAAAATAAGTAAAATCTTTGTTTCTCATATTTGAAAGATAGTTTAAATGTTTTAATATTATAAAATTATTTTTTTTTGAAAAAGTAAGTAGAATCTCTCTTTTTTATACTTGAAAGATAGTTTAAATGTTTTAAAATTATTAAAATACTTTTTTAAAAAAAGTAAGCAGAATCTCTATTTCTGAAACTAGAAAGATATTTTAAATGTTTTAAAATTATCAAAATAAATTTTTTAAACAAATAAGGATGATTTCTATTTCTCGTAGTTGATTGATAGTTTAAATGTTTTTAAATTATAAAAATAATTTTTTTACAAAAGTAAGTACGATCTCAGTTTCTAATACTTGAAAGATAGTTTAAATGTTTTAAAAATATTAAAATATTTTTTTTAAAAAAGGAGGTTGGATTTCTGTTTCTGGTTGTTAATTGATAGTTTAAATGTTTTAAAAATTATAAAACTAATTTTCTTTGAAAAAGTAAGTAAAATCTATGTTTCTGATACTTGAAAGATAGTTTAAATGTTTTAAAAATTTTTAAAAATAATTTTTTTATAAAAGTAAGTAGGATCTTAGTTTCTGATAGTTTCTTGATAATTTAAAAGTTTTAGTATTATAAAAATAATTTTTTTAAAAAAATAAGTAAGATCTTTGTTTTCTGGTAGTTTATTGATAGTTTAAATGTTTTAAAATTATAAAAATAATTTTTTTGAAAAAGTAAGTAGAATCTTTGTTTCTGATACTTGAAATATAGTTTAAATATTTTAAAATTTTTAAAAATAATTTTTTTATAAAAGTAAGTAGGATCTCAGTTTCTGATAGTTTATTGATAATTTAAAATGTTTTAGTATTATAAAAATATTTTTTTAAAAAAAATATGTAAGATCTTTGTTTCTGGTAGTTTATTTATAGTTTAAATGTTTTAAAATTATAAAAATAATTTTTTTGAAAAGTAAATAGAATCTCTGTTTCTGATACTTGAAATATAGTTCAAATGTTTTAAAATTATTAAAATAATTTTTTTTACAAAAGTAAGTAGAATCTCTGTTTCTCATACGTGAAAGATAGTTTAAATGTTTTAAAATTACTAAAATACTTTTTTAAAAAAGTAAGTTGAATCTCTATTTCTGATACTTGAAAGATAGTTTGAATGTTTTAAAAATATTAAAATAATTTTTTTAAAAAAAAGAGTGATGCGAACCTCGTGATCACGTGGTCACGCAACCCACAATCAAGATTGAGATCTGATCCCGAAAAGCCGAAATAGGTCTAATAGGAGTGTGACACAATGAAAACCTGCCCTAAGGCACCAACACTATTGGAATGAGTAGAATGACGCCACGAAGCCGTTAATCTTCGATAAGTCAGATTCAGTTCGTTCAAGAACTGAAGAATGTAAGAATCACTCTCACACGTTAAAACTAAAAAAATTTAGAATAATATTCATCAAAGCTACCGAAATTTAGGCCTACATGAGTTTAAATAGTTCTTGAAAAGTTAACCCTAATGGACCCCTTATGTGGACTTATATGAGGTCTACTCAAAACTGGCCCAAAACCCTAAACTAGAAAGCCCATAACCTGATCCAAACAAGCCTTGGACCCTAGCTCAAAACAAAGTTTTAATTAAGCCCAAACATTAAATAAACATTTGTCAAAATATCATCAGCCCTTCTTTCCTTGTGTAGCTAGAATGAATAAGGAATCCTTATAAGAAAAGGAAAGGAAATGAAGAGCATAAACAAGAGATTAATATAACATCAAATAAAATTTAAACATTACAAAATAAAAAGAAAGAGAGCAAGAGCATAATCTTGATCTAAACACCAAGATACCTAAATGCATGGCAAATGCTTCCTTTTATAGGCCAAAATTTGGAACTATTGATTTGATGAATAATTGTTGAGTGGGTGGCCACATCTTAACTTGGTGAAAATCCTTATCTTCTTGTCTGAATAAAACGTCATTGCTAACATCAGAACTGGAACCATATAAAATCATGAAAGTTCTAGGAAATTCTCTTAGCTTTCCAGGAAAAAAAAATAAGGTCATTTGAACTTCTAGAACTCAAGATATGGGCTGAACGTGTTGCTATAATTTGGACTTAAAAACAACCTTCTTAGATCTTGGTGTCCAAATGAAAGTTGTAGGCCTATGTCTTACCAAATCTGTGTAAACATTTGAGATCATTTGGACATCTAGAACTCGAGATATGACCCAATTACCGAACAATGTTCCAGTTTGGACTGCACCACCATCTCTTTTCTAAGCTTCTCCCTCTCTTTATCTTCATAAATTTCAGTAGTTGAGTTCATCAATCAATCCTTTGATTTATGTGATATGCCTGCATTTAAGATGAACATTTACCATATATTAAGGTATCTTATAGTATTAGACTTGTTATTATAAAACATGCTTTAGTTAAGGAGTTATTGATACTTCAAGTGCAAAATAAGTACTAAGTACGTATCAAATGATAGGTTAAATATTTTAAAATTAAAAAAATTATTTAAAAAAACAAAATAGGTAGGATGTTCATTTCTACTATTTAAATGATAGTTTAAATGTTTTTGAATTATAAAAATAAGTTTTTTTATATAAAAAGTAAGTAGGATTTCTATTTGTGATACTTGAATCATAGTTTAAATATTTTAAAATTAAAAAAATAATATTTTTAGAAAAGTAAGTAGGATTTATGTTTCTGATATTTGAATTATACTTAAAATGTTTTAAAATTATAAAAATATTTTTAAAAGTTTTTTAAAAAAAGTAGGGTCTCTGTTTCTGATAATTGTATGATAGTTTAAATATTTTAAAATTATAACAAAAAAATTTTAAAAAAATGTAAGTAGGATTTCAGTTTATGATATTTGAATGATAGTTAAATGTTTTAAAATTGTAAAAATAATTTATAAAAAAAAAAATATATAAGATTTCTGTTTAGTATACTTGAATGATAGTTTAAATATTTTCAAATTATAAAAATATATTTTTAAAAAAAGTAAGTAGGATTTCTAATCAGGATACCTCAAAGATTGTTTAAGTGTTTTAAAATTATAAAAGTAATTTATAAAATAACAGTAATTAGGATTTTTATTTATTATATTTAAAGGATAGTTTAAATGTTTAAATGTTCTAAAAAAAATTTACTAAAAAATATAATTAGGATTTCTATTTAGAACACTTCAAGAATAGTTTAAATGTTTGAAAATTATAAATATAATTTATAAAAAATATTTCTTTTTTATGATACTTTAAGTACAGTTTAAATATTTGAAAATTAGAAACCTAATATATATATATATATATATATATATAATATATATATATATATTAAAACAAGCAATTAGGATTTCTGTTTGGAATACTTTAAAGATAGTTTAAATGTTTTAAAATTAGAAAAATAATTTATAAAAAAAGTAGTTATGATTTCTGTTTGGGATAATTCAAAGATAGATTAAATGTTGTAAAATTATAAAAAATAATTTATCAAAAAAAGGATTTCTATTTAGGATAGTTCAAGGATAGTTTAAATGTTTTAAAATTATAAAAATAATTTATATAAAAAAAATAATTAGTATTTCTGTTTAAGATACTTTAAGTATAGTTTAAAAGTTTTAAAATTATAAAAATAATTAATAAAAAAACATAATTAGGATTTATATTTCGGTTACTTAAAGAATTGTTTAAATGTTTTAAAATTATAAAACTAATTTATATATATAAATTAAAGTAATTATGATTTTGTTTAGGATTATTTAAGGATAGTTTAAAAGTTTTCAAATTAGTTAATGAATATCATAATAAGTTTGTGCTTATCCATTAGGATTTGACCAAAATTTCAAAAACATCATAAAAAATCAATTTATTTAATTAATATTTATGGTATGAATTTTACAATATAATGCATATTTCCAATATTAAATTAAATAAATTAACAAAAATAAAATGTTAGTAATTAATTATAGAATTTAATATTTAGAGATATATTACATAATAAAATATATCTCCAAGTATAAAAGATATAAAATAAAAATAAATACACCATTAAAATTTTAGCCTTAAAATGGTTAGGATTTAGCCTGATAAGACAAAAACCTCTTTACTGAGAGGGCCCTGACTTGAGACTACAGAGATACTGATATTTTTACTAATGAGGACCTTTCTTAAACCTTAGACATATCAGTAAATATAAACATGACTTAGAAAACAATCAATCAATAATGAAGTTTACCATAGGTAGGGTGGGTGCAATGGAGGTGATTTATCTTCTTAATGCATAATTAGTCTCTTTACTCATAATTATTTTTTCGCATTATTTATGACTTTTTAACTAATATAAATATGGTTATTTAGCATGTATTTATATTTTTTTTTAGGCTAACTTTTGATTTCAAAATAATCTATTATGTGATTATAGAGGATTCTTTTAATTTGATTTTTCATTGAACTGCTCTAACTTATTAAAGAATTAGCAAGATTCATAACATTTTTCATACTACTCGTTCATTTATCTTTAAGGATATTGGGTAAGGGTTTGGTTACTTATAGTCTTGGTAACTATAAATTAACCATAATTGATCAACTATAATTAATTGGGATTGATAATAATCAACCATATGATTGAGCAACCATGATTTTATATGTATGCTAAATTTAAATAAAATTTGTTAAATGTTTCTGTGAATCTATTAATTAGAAATCATATAATTTGAATATAAAACTCCAATTTTTTGCTATATTTGTACAATGAAAAATTTATGCATACCGTATCATCAAGTCACATTGAGTGAGCTCTTATGATATCGGGGTATCTTAGTTGTATCTCATATTGATCATGGTAGTAATAATTTTATTTTTTTTTGTAAATTTCAATTACATCATGTTATTCATACATTAAAAGTAACATAATGATTAAAAACTTTCTTATTATATAAATATAATGGATAATATATGAAAATTTTGAATAATTTTTATGTGAATGCAATTTTGACATAATATTATGGTTTTTTTAAAATCACTTCAAAAGTTCCAACTTTGGTGACTTAAAAAATTCCAAAACTCCAAAAGACTAGCATTACTCCCCTCATTGCTGACCTCTAAACTAAATTACATGACAACTACAAATTACATTGCAATTATAATTACAAAGAAAACTAAGGTAGCTATCGGTTGACTATTAAAAAAATAAATTTTGCACCCTTTCAACTTTCATTATAAATTACAATAATTTTTTTTTTTAATTTTAGTTTTTAATTATTTTTTTTAATTGCATCTTTTAGGGAGTTGTTTTGGATCTTTATTAGTTGACTATCTTTTATGTTTGCATGTTGGAAATTTAAAATTTCTTATTACATTTTAAAACTTGTTTAAAGGTTTAAAGATTAATTTAATGATAAATATTTTGAATTTGTAGTTCAAAAAAACAATTAAAAGAAAAGGAACCAAATTGATAATCAAACAAAAACCGCCAATCTTGAATTAGCATGGAAAAGTGCTTTCTTATCCCTCTATTTTCATTTTTCTTCTTTCACAATCCTTTTAGTTTTTAAAATTTTATTTTTGTTTTAAAATTTCATTCTATTCATTTTTCAGTTTTTTAAAATATTGGCAATTCACCAAGTAATATCTAAATAAATAAGCATTAGCTAAGCAGGTGGACACAATTCACAACCTTTAGCTCATCTTAAAAGACAAATTTGGATACAGCCTAAAATTGGGTATGATGGTTTATTTTCTCACTCGGTTCAAAGTCATGATGAGGACTGGTTGGAGATTAGTGTCACTTAAAATATCACAAGGAGATGTAAAAGGCTAGTAAATTGTTGAGCTTTTCCAAAACAAAAATAGTCTTCTCGAGTTTCTGCAAACTAAGAAGCCGTTTGGAAATGCAGGTTCCAAATAAGAAGTACCAAAATTGATGCTTTTTGATACGATCCATGCAAGGTCAAATTCGGATTTTGATGTAAAATGTGCAACTATCCAGTTTTACGGAAATAGTCATAATTCTCAATCCTACTGTTGGATCGGACTGAAATTTTACGTGGAGGCTCCTGACATGTTTTCGTACCTTGGGTTAAAATATCATGTCAATCAGAGTTCGACAAGTCATCCAAACACGGGTCAACAGAGGCTGTACGAGTTTTGTTATTTACTTCCCTTTGACTTGTGGACTTCCTATTTAGCTAGGATTCTTTTCCTAAAAAGATGCTGCAGCTTATTTTGAGAATCTCCTAATTCTACAAAGATCTTTAATGGGTTGCAACATAGTTTTCAAGTGTGGCAATGATTCATAAATGTTTCAAAATTCTTTTTTTACAAGGATTCCTTATTCATCCTAGCTACAAAAAGGAAAGACAATTTCAGAACTAATTCTACCTTTAGATTTGATTATCTTAGCTTATATAGGACTTCTAAAGGGTTACAAATCTGATCCTATCATATTTAGGATATTAAATTCGGATTTATTTATTTTATTGTTATTTTCTTCTTAGTTTAGGGTTTATTTATATTATTTGGGTTTAATTGTAAGTGAGCATCATATAAGTCCACATAAAGGGTTCATTAGGGTTTATTTTAGTTTGCAGTCACTATAAATAAGGGCATAACCAGACATGTAAGGAAGACAATTTAGATTAATAAAACTTCTTGTTTGCCGCACTTTGTGTGTGTGTGTTGATGAGATAATTTCCCTTCCATGGTTCTCTAAAAAACTGAAAAACGACTTATCGAAGAACAACTGTCTTCGTGGTGTCATCCTTATACTTCTCGTTCGCAAATCAATATTCATTGGGTGGGGGTTTACGTTTTCTAATAATGCTGGTGCTTAGATACAAGTTATTTTTGTGTCACACTTCTATTAAACCTGATTTACTTGGCTTTTCAAGAATTGATGTCTTTACGTATGAGTTGCGTGACCACGTGATCATGAGGTTCGCATCATTTTTTATTTGGTAACGCAAGTTTAAAGCTTTTCATTTAGAAACGTTGGATGAGATGTAAGTAACCAAAAATTACTTTCATTTCAAAATCAATATAATTTAAACACTGATAACACAAAAATTAGGAAAACAACATCCAGAATACAATATCCAATACTTCTACAAGCAATAACAGCAACTGCGAGCAAGCTGACATGCACTATAACTTAAAATGAGAAGAAAAAAAAAAAAAAAAGCAGCTTGCATTGGAATACATCATCAAACCTCTCAAGATGCTGATACCTTGACAGCTTTAAATGCAGGGTGAAGCAAGCCAAGCTCATCCTTCGCTTCAAGTGGATTGCCTGTCTCATTTCTCACTCTCTTAACTCTCCGACTAGCCAGAGATTTATGAGTAAATCCATAAATCTGCAAAATTTGATTATCCCCAAAATTAAATGCGCGATCCATCTGCTTCAAACACCTCTCCACTGAATAATCTCCGAACTTCCCACAAGGCTTGCACCCCACAAAGTGAGTAACAAGCGGCCAACGATGATCACCAAGACCTGGGTGATAATTCTCAATCATTTCCTCATACCTATCAACCAAAATCCCCCAATAACCATGCAAATAATAAGCATTCTCTAAATACACCTTATCACCCCACTTATCCCTTTGTGTAGCCAATAAATAAACCATCGCAGACTGATCATCCGCTTCGAAAACCGGCCTATTCTTGAGTTCCCTGGTAAGCACCTTCCCTGCTTCATCTCTAATCTTCCCTTTTGGCCCCATTGGTGACCACGCATCCAAAAGATCCAACGACCATTGACAATTCCTCAGCAAAAAACTCCCAGTATTCAATCCAATCCAATTCTTTTGATCATAAACCATTTCATTCCATCCGTGCATGACAAAATTCGAATCCTTATACCTCTCCCACGGCACCTCGAAAGCCATATCCGTAAACATAGCATCACTATCCATCCACCACAAAAACTCAATCTCCGGGTGCGAAATCAATAGCTTCCTAATCAAAGGCAATTTCGCCCAAAACCCTGCCATTTCCGCATCCAGCAATGCCATATTATAAAATATCTCAATTCCATGAAGCCTGCAATAATCAATCTTATTTTTTATAGATTTTAACAAGTAATGATCCCCTACCGGATTCTCACACGGCTTCGGCGAAGATCCAGTTACTAACAAAACACGCGGTTTGTTTGCCCCAATAAAATTGCTAAAATTAGGGTTTTCACTCAACCATTTCGCCCGCTGTTCATCCCAATCTGATATTTTCGGACCCAGAATGTACGGTTTATTCGGATCCGGTTTCTCGTCCTCTCCTTCATCGACCAAGATCTTGTTGATGTCAAATGCGGCATAATTATTCGCATCATTTGCATTACTCGCTTCGTCGTTCTTGTTGTTGTTGGACTGATTCGACTCGGTGAGGACTCGGTGTGGCTCAGCGTGTTTGCGAGAGGCGTAGATGTGGTTTCTGAGGTCGTTGAAGTCTTGTTCTGGCGTACCGAACTTGCCGGCGCCGATTGTGCCACGTAGGACGACTACGGTCATGAAGAGGCAAAGAAGTGTGATTTTTCCGTGGCGGGTTGCTCTTTGGATCTGGCGAACTCGATGAGTCCCGAGGCACCGGTCCAGCATCTTCGAATCAGATTGAGTTGGAAACAAATGATTTGGAATTTAGATCTTCCCTTAAAGTTTATTTAAAATTTTGAGGATCGAAGAATGCAAGGATGAAGACTTGGTTGTAAATAAATGAAATCTTGGGGGTTATTAAAAGGAAATTAGTCGGTGAAGCTGAGGAAGGGAGGGAGGGAGGAAAGATCAGGTGAGGAAAATGGGAACAATAAAAAAAAAATTATTATTATTATTATTTTTACTTGGTTGCATTAGGTATATTAGTATTTGTGAGTGTGACTATAGTTAGTTTTAAGAGTATATTTTATTTTAAAATATAATAAAATTATATTTTTTTATATTTTAAAAAAATTATTTTTGATATCAACACATAAAAAATAATTTAAAAACACAAAAAAATATTAATTTTTAAAAAATAAAAATTAAAAGAACACGGTTTGCACCATTTCCTAGCGGTGTCTGTATGGTGTTTCTTGCAGCCTAATTAAAATTGAATTATTATTTATTAAAAAACAATTTCATATAATATTTGTTGTTCTAAAAATAGAATTTATTAAACCAATAAATCTATAATTCAATTTATGTCTATTTATTCTTAAAAAATTATGAGGTAAATCTAGTTTATTATCTAAAATTATGAAATCAAAGCCGATAAAACTTTTATAAATCATTAAATTCAATATGTTACATGTATAAAAATTATAAAATGAAAAAGTCATTTTTGTGTATATAAATTTTTAAAGAAAAAGAACTTAAGATAATTTTTTTAAATAAAAGTTTAAATTAAATTTTTCAATCTTAACGAGTGATGGTGATTCTTGCATTCTTCAATCCTTGAATAAATTGAATTTGACTTATCAAAGATTAACTGACTTCATGATATCATTCTACTTCATTTCAATAGTATTGGTGCCTTGGAGCAAGTTTCCATTGTGTCACATTTCTATCGGCTTTCCATGATCAGATCTCAATCTTGATTGTGGGTTATGTAACCATGTGATCATGAGGTTCGCATTAGTTAATATCAGAGCTAGACTTTGAAACAAGGTCATATCCTTATGTTATTTTCATTTTTTTTAGTGTTTCTATAAGTTTTTCAGTGTTTGTGTCAATAATCTTCTTGTTCTATGTTTCTGCATCATCTAAGAAAAAAAAAAGGGTTATATTTCATCTTGTTACTCTCTCTAATCATATCAATATATTTTAAAAAAAAAAAAAACAAAGAGAGATTAGTTGAAATTTGAATGATGATTCAATTTTGCCATATAAACACAACTCTTAGGAAAACCATAAGCAAATCACCTTGGAATCATTTGAAACTTCATATGGTCTATTGAGGGTGAGATCGCATCATATGTCAAATTTGAGCTTATTTTGATATCGTTTGCTTGAGGTTTTAATTTGAAGTTCAATTCTACCGCAGAAACACAAAACACAAAACACAACTCTTAGTGAGTTACAAGCAAATCACCTCAAAATCAATTGCAACTTCATATTCTATGTATTGGAGGTGAGATCGCATCATATATTAAATTAGAGCTTATTTTGATATCGTTTGCTTGAGATTTTATTTGGAGGTTCAATTTTGCCGCAAACTGATCTTAAAAGGGGCTAACGACATATAAAGTCAGATTTGTTGTTTTCTTAGTATCTGAATACTATATATTAAATTCAAGTTCATTTAGATAGCATTTTATTTAGGTTCCGGAATTTGGTTTTGTCTTGCCGTAACATGTCTATTTTGCGTTATCTTTTAAAACTTGTTTTGTTTCTCTTGATTTTATTCCTACCAGTATATTATCATCATATTTGGGATATTTGGTTGTTGTTTGACTCATTTTAATCACTTTTGCACTTTTTTGTTTTCGATCAGTTCTGGTCCAAACAAAAGTTAGATTTGTAATTTCGAATCTAAATCACTGTTCTTACTGTCATAAACTCTATTCTTGTTATGTCTCGTCTTCTTCTATTTTTCATATATGTATCATGTATTTAGCAAGGGAGAGGGAACGAAGGAGGATTCTAGCTCAAGGATATGAAAAACTAAGCCATGATTTGGGGGTTTTAGAACAAAAAGTTAATAAGCGTACAAGATTATTCTATGATTTTCAAGCTTTATGGGAAGAGGAGGTATAATGCTAAAAAATGAAAAACGAAGAAGAGCCATTGTTGTTATCATTCAAAAGTATATACACAAGTGGTTAGCACGACATGCTTATTTGAAATTCTTGTTAGTCACTACTTCCATACAGTGTTGTTAGAGAAAGTTGTATTTGCAATAAGAGAATTTTGAAGGCTTAATGAAGAGGCTAACGAAGTTGCTTCTAATTGATACGGTTCAGCCCTATAATACAACCCAAGTAAGGTCAGATTCAAATTTTGGCGTAAAAAGCGCAACAATCCAGGTTTACGGCAACAATCATAATTCTCAATCCGACTGTTGGATCGAGCTAATATTTTATATGGACTCTCCAAACATGTTTTACTACCTTGGGTTAAAAATTCAGGTCAATCGGAGTTCGGGAAGGAACCGCAATACTGGTCAACAGAGGTTGTACGAATTTTGTTATTTACTTCTATTTGGCTTGTGGACTTCCTATTTGGTTAGAATTCTTTTCCTACATGGATGTGGTAGCTGGTTTTGGGAATTTCCTAGTTCCACAAGGATCTTTAATGAGCTGCAATATAATCTACAAGTGTGGCAGTGATTCATTAATGTTTCAAAATCCTTTTCTTATAAGGATTCCTTATTCATCCTAGCTACACAAGGAAAGAAGGGCTGGTGGTATTTAATGACAGATTAGTTATTTTTATTATTTTCTTTAATGTTTGGGCTTAATTAAAACTTTGTTTCGAGCTAGGGTCTAAGGCTTGTTTGAATCAGGTTATAGGCTTTTCAGTTTACAGTTTTGGGCCAGTTTTGAGTGGACCTCATATAAGTCCACATAAGGGGTCCATTAGGGTTAATTTTTCATGAACTATTTAAACTCATGTAAGCTAAAATTTCGGCAGCTTTGATGATCATTATTCTGAATTTTTCAGTTTTAACGTGTGAGAGTGATTCTTACATTCTTCAGTTCTTGAACGAACTGAATCTGACTTATCGAAGATTAATTGGTTTCATGGCGTCATTCTACTCATTCCAATAGTGTTGGTGCCTTGGGGCATGTTTTCATTGTGTCACACTCCTATTAGACCTATTTCGGCTTTCCGGGATCATATCTCAATCTTGATTGTGGGTTGCGTGACCACGTGATCAAGAGGTTCGCATCACTAATCCTATTCAAGATTCAAGGGCGAATCTTCTTGAAGAGGGAGGGAATGATATGATTCAGCCATGTGATACGATCCAAGCAAGGTCTTATTCAGATTTTGACGTAAACTTTTCTACCATCCAGTTTTACACTATTGAGCATAACTTTAAATCTAACAATTGGATCGAGTTGAAACCTTACCAGAAGATTCCAAAGGTATATGTCTATGTTGGGGTAAAGTTTTAGGTGAATCGAAATTCAGAATTGACTTGCCATATAGGCCAGAACAAACTGTATGAGTTTTGTTATTTACTTTCTTTTAACATGTGTACTTCATATTTGGCAAGGATCATTTTTCTAAATGAACGTGGCACCTTGTTATAGGAATTTTCTAGTTCCACAAGAATCTTAAATTAGCTTAAACATAATTTCCAAGAGTGAAAATGATTCATTAATGTTCCAGAATCATTTTTTTTATAAGGATTCTTTATTCATCCTAGCAACACAAGGAAAGAAGGGCTGAAGCTATTTAATGACATATTAATTATTTTTATTTTTTTTTATGTTTGGGCTTAATTAAATTTTTTTTTTAGCTAGGATCCAAAGCTTGTTTGGATGGTTATGGGCCTTTTAGTTTAGGGTTTTTGGGTCAATTTTGTATGTGTATCAATTCAGCTCACAAGGGTAAATTCATTATGGTTAATTTTTCAAGAACTACTTAAACTCATGTAACCAAAATTTCAGGAGCCATTAATAAATATAACTTCTGAATTTTTCAGTTTTAACGTGTAAGAGTGATTCTTGCATTCTTCAGTTCTTGAACAAATTCAATCTAACTTATTGAAGATTAATTGGCTTCGTGGCGCTATTATACTTCATTCCAATAGTATTGGTGTTTTGGGACATGTTTTCATTGTGTCGCACTCCTATCAGATCTATTTCGGCTTTCTGAAATCAAATCTCAATCTTGATTGTAGGTAGCATGACCACGCGATCACGAGATTTGCATCACTTATGCTTTCTATTTTAAAAATCCACAAATTTATTCTAATTTTATTTTAATTTTTTAATTTTTTTTAATTAAACATGTTTCAATCCTTATTGTTTTGTTTTATCACGAAATACTAATATTTATAATTAAACATGAGTTAATTAAGACACAAGTTTTAAGAGCCTCAATTCTATTAACCCAATAATGGTTTCGCACCGGTCAAGATTTTCTCGTTCTTTTCACTTTGAGTTGTATCTTGGGGACTCTGATTTCATAAACCAAAGATAAGAGGCTATGGCAAAGCTTTTTGTTTGGAGAAGCTCCATCTCCTCATCATAGAGATCACCAAGTAGATTACATTTGGGATTGAATCAACACAAGATCAAGTACATCAAAGAATTAGATACTCAACCCTCAGACAAAAAAAAAAAATGCAACGGAAATTAATAACAGGGGTTTTAAATCAGAAATCATCATTATCATTATGTAGTGAACATCACATGGGTTTTTTGTATTACGTCATGAACAGTCCACTTACAATTAACATAATCAACGGAAATTAATCTATCTTAGGCAAATAAAAATTAATATTTATGTCAATAAATTGTTGTTAAGTACAAGATTTTAAAATTCACCTATTAACTATCTTACATATTTGAATTTTCATTTTTATTTATTCCACTCCCATCTTCTCAATAAGTGCATACTACATACAATCAATGATCAAACAATACCCATATATTATAAACACTCAAAATACATTAAAAAGAAAAAACAAAAAATATTAAAAATAAGAAAATTACAAAAAAAATAAATTGTTACTGTTATCGTTATGTTTATTTTTATTGATTGATTAATTCCTGCAGCGTGTAATACGACTACACCCGCGAGAGTAAGGATTGGCCTGAGCTCCAGGTCGACAATTATAATACGAGGCGCCGCGTCTCGAACATGGTACAGTGTTCCTCCTCAGCGCACCATAGCTTACGTACCTCGACGTTGCTAGAATGCGCCTGTTGCTCTCTGTGTCCATCCCAAACTCGTCATCCATCAAGCATTCAGCAATGGATCCCCGGCACTCCGACGACGACTCCAAGGGGAGAAAATCAACTGCTGTCGATGATGATAGGCACACACGGACGGCTAGGATTGCAGAAAGTAGAAGGAAAATGTAAAATTTTGAGGTTGTCATTGCTGGAGATGAGGGTAAAGAAAGAGAAGAAGGCAAGGGGGAAATTGGGAAGTGGAGGAGTCTGCGTGGTTAATAGCTTATAAGTGAGGTCGTGTAGGAAAATGGTATTGGTTTTAGGGATTAATTACGAGAACACAACTTGACTGTCTTTACTTGTGATCTAAGAATGTCAATGAGTTAATGGAAAACCCTTTAATCACTCTATTGACTTTGAGTTATTTTTTAAAGTGTATGTTTATTATTTTGATAATTTTTTTAGTTTAAAGATATAAATTAAAAAAATATATATAAACCAATCAACTTCTAAAATTATAATTAATATAAAAATATTTTCAACGACCTTTATAAAAATACTAATAAAATTATAATCAAAATCATTGGTTATTAAGCTTTCATTTAAACCCTTGGAAAATTAGTTTGGTGGTTAAAAAAATGTGAGTACTTTTTTTAATTTTTTGGGTTCAAATCTTGATTAATTGTTGTTTTTTTTTAATTTTCTAGGTTCAAAAAATTGTTGTTGAAAAACATTATTAAAATTTCTCTAAATATATCATGTAGATTTGAGGTTGTATCTTTAATTTTATAAAGAGGGAACTTAATATATCTTTAAAATATATCATGTAAATTTCTCTAAATATATCATGCACAATCTAAAAATAAACCGAGAAGATCCTTACCATAAAAAAAGCTATTATTCATGTTGTTGCTCTCTTATATTGTGCATGTATTGTTAATTTGTTATAGCTTAAAATTATATGTTATTTTCTTTTGTTAATATTATTGTTATTGTTATTTTTTCCAGTAGTTTATTTAATTATAAAAATATACAATTAAGTTTAATTTGATAATTGTGTAAGTTTTGATTTCTATTAATTTTTATTTCTCAATTATACATTGTGAAAAAAACTATTCTTATTGTGTATCTTAAAGTCCATTAAGCCTTTTATTGGAAAAAAATAATACAAAAAACAACTATTTATAAATTCCATTTTGAAAAGAACTTAGATGATCAAAATCAAAATATCCACCAAATTTTCATGGTTGTAAAAAATCATCTCATCTTTATCTTATTCCTTTGAAGATTTTTAAAAGTAAATGAATATTTTAAGAAATCTAGTTTGAATATTAGTATTGTTTGTATAGTAAATCAAAGGGTTAACTTTTGATCTACTTTTATATCATTTTTAGATATTAAATTTATTTTAAAATTTAATTATTAAAACTTAAACTGAATTGAACTTAATTTTGAGAGTTTAGAATAATCTATTAGTTTAATAATAAAATCATAAAAAAATATATATATATATATATATATATATATATATATTAATAATAATTTCCACGGCCTATAATAATCTTTATCTAACCAACAAGTCCGGTTAATGGACAGCCCATATGATGCAATGTAATAATAGCAAGCAAAAATATGATAATGAAGGGTTGTTTTTGTTTTTTTTTCAAAAGGAAGGAGGATGGATTCTCATTTCTTGGATCAAAATCATGAAGGAGAAGAATGAGATACTTATGGTGCTAAATTAGGTGTGATCTTTATGTGTTCTCATGTCTCATTCATGGAGCAACATTATCTTGCCGGCATTATTCATTACCGCGTTTTGTGCCGTCAATGGAATTTGATGATAATGATCCGCACATGCCTTAATGAGGTCAATTTTCTTATCTTTTTCATAATGAGAAAAGCAAAATATATCAATCATCATAAATAAATAAATAAAAATAACATTCACATGATGGCATATTTCTTGCTCTATCAACCCCCTCCGTCAATAAAAAATAATGTATTTAAAATTATAATTGTTAGATTTAAGGATTGACTAAAACATTTTTGGATTATTGAGCTATCAATTTAACACAAGTCTAAGATAATATTGTTTTATTTTTTTGATATAAGAATTCTTAGAGCCAACATGATTGGGATAATTGAGTGAAAGGTCAATCATGTATTATCAAGTTAATTTTTTTTTACTCAATTTAAAATATAATCTAGGTTAGATTCTGAGTTATAGATTTTTTTTTTCAAATTAATCCTTCAAAATATGGTTTAATATCTAAGTTTAATATCAACACATGTTTCATCTTTATATAATCTGTTGTTTGAATTTCTTTAACAGAAAAAAAACATGATAATTGATATCTAATGTTTGAATGTTGAACTTAAATGGGATGGCTTTTAAAGGGTTAAGATGATATCTTATACCAACATTTTGTGATAATTGATATGGTTGGCAGATCTTGCTTGCTTAATTAATCTTGTACTTTTGGTCCACTAAAAATAATGAAGAAAAAAGTACGAGGTTTTATTTCTTTTTTACATCTTGGAAAAAAATGGCCGAGCGTTTGATCCCAAGCCCATTTGGGTTATCTTTGAATGAAGAAAAGTGAAAAGGACCAGTACAATCCAATTAGGCCCAGCACATAATCCCAAGTTTAGCCAGCTTCTTCTGTCCTCTCCGGGTACGCTCCTAGACTTCTTTCTTGCTTAATATGGCTCTTCAACTAGTTTGTTTCTTTAGAAAACAAGCAAAATGAACTTGTGATTATAGTCTCGTGAGTAATAAATGAATCTATTCAAAATATAAACGAGATTGAAGATTAGAATAAAAAAAGAAACAGAATATACAAAATGATAAAACAACACCTGAATATGTTCAATATGTTAAAAATATACTACAAGAAATGAAAACAATAGAAAAAAAATAAATTTTAAAAGTTGACGCAAAACAGACTCATTTATGAATAGTTAAGTCTGAATCTAGGATCTAAAGTAAATGATATCCAATTGATCTAAAATGTTAGATACAATTCGATATCAATCCAAATAGACAAAATATAAAGTTTGAGCAAATTCCGATAAGTTTTGATATGCGACGTCAACTAATGATGTCCTAAAACCTAATATGTTTAAGGAACAAGTTGTTTGGTATTTTGATAGTGGTAATCAAATATCCATACATTTAATCTCCTTCTCCTTAGCATAAGAAGTATAAAACTAATGGATAAGCCTTTTTATGTCACTGTATCACAGTTTTCTATTTGGTGACTCTTTTAGTGAACTACTGTAGGCTTGAAGATTTTTTATTTTGATGCTTATTGGTTGGATCTTGTTCCCAATATTGAGTTGTGTCAACGAATCTAGGGTTGCCAGAGCATTAGTAAACTGATTCTTATCCTAGCTCATGTGAGTGAATTTTATCTCTTCGAACTCATTAGCTAACTTCAAGAGATAATCTTGATATAGCTTTGGCTTCTCATCTTTAGTTTGTTATTCTCCCTTCACTTGGTAGATAATTAGGAGTGAAACTTCATAAACATCAAGTTTCCTATTTTTTAGCTCTAAAGCAGCTCCTAGACCGATGATGCAATCTTCATACTAAGTAGATGATGCGACCTTAATAAAATAGGGTACTGTTTTTTTTCCAGGAAAATTATCACTGCTCTGGCCCTATTTTCTAATACATTCGCTGCTCCATCAAAGCACATGGTCTACTAGTCATTCATCTCACTGTCATCTTCAACTGTTAACATATCCTCATCGAGAAGGTTAAAATTCAGTGGCTTGTATCTTCCATAGTATGATTTGTCATATGGTCAGCAATCACGTTTTCTTTTACAACCTTCCTTATCATATAAATAATGTCATATTGTACTAACAACACTTGTCATCTTGCTATCCAGCTTAACCAGTAAGGCTTTTCACAAATGTATTTAAGTAAATCTAGTTTTGAGGTCATGTAGTACAACATGTATTGATTCGTGAACGTGAAGTATAAGGATGACGCCACGAAGCTAGTTGTTCTTCGATAAGTCCTTTTCAGTTCTATAGAGAACCATGGAAGGGCAATTATCTCACCAACACACATATACACACAAAGTGTGGCAAACAAGAAGTTTGATTAATTAGAAAATTATGTAACATTACATGTTTAGTTATGCCTTTATTTACACTAACTCTAGACTTAAAGAAACCCTAATGGACCTCACCTTAGGTGGTATTATATGAAGCCCACTTATAATTGACCTAAATAAATAATAATAATCCAAAGACTAAGAAGAAAATAATAAAATTTAATAAAAATCCAAAAATCACCATCTTAAATATGTTATAATCAGATTTTCACCCTTAAGAAGTCCCAAATAAACTAGGTGAAATCTGATCTGAATGTAGAATTAATTCTGAAGTCTTCTTTCCTTGTTTTAGCTAGGATGAATAAGGAATCTGATGCGAACCTCGTGATCACATGGTCACGCAACCCACACGCAAAGATACCAATTCCTAAAAAGCCAAGTAAATCAAGTTTGATAGGAGTGTGACACAAAGATAACTTGTACCTAGCCACTAGCATTATTAGAAACGGAGACCCCCACCCAACGAATATTGATTCGCGAACGAGAAGTATAAAGATGACGCCATGAAGACAGTTGTTTTTTGATAAGTCATTTTTTAGTTCTTTAGAGAACCATGGAAGAGAGATTATCTCACTAACACACACACACACAAAAATACAACAAACAAGAAGTTTTATTAATCTGAAATGTCTAACTAACATGTTATGCCTTTATTTATACTCACTCTAGACTTAAATAAACCATAATGGACCCCCCTTAGGTGGACTTATATGAAGCCCAAGTACAATTGATCCAAACAAGTAATAATAACCCAAAGACTAAGAAGAAAATAATAAAAATAATACAAATCCGAAAATTACTATCCTAAATATACTAAAATCAGATTTGTCATCATGAAGAAGTCCCAAATAGACAAGGAAATCTGATCTAAAGGTAGAATTTATTCTGAAGTCTTCTTTCCTTCTAGGATGAACAAGGAATCCTTGTAAGAAAATGATTTTGAAATATTTATGAATCCTTGCTACACATGGAAACTATGTTGCAACCCATTAAAGATCTTTGGATAACTAGGAGATTCCCAAAATAAGTTACTACATCCTTTTAGGAAAAGAATCCTAGCCAAATAGAAAGTTCACAAGTCAAAAGGAAGTAAATAACAAAACTCGTACAACCTCTATTGACCTGTGTTTGGATGCCTTTCTGAACTCCGATTGACTTGATATTTTAACCCAAGGTAGGACAACATGTCAGGAGACTCCACGTAAAATTTCAGCCCGATCCAATGGTTGGATTGAGATTTATGATGGTTGCCGTAAAACTGGATAGTTGCACATTTTACGTCAAAATCCGAATTTAATCTTGCCTGGGATCATATCAGAATCCTTGTAAGAAAAAGATTCTGAAACATTTATAAATCCTTGCCACATTTGAAAACTATGGTGTAGCCCATTAAAGATCTATGTAAAACTAGAAGATTCCTAAAACAAGCTGCCCCGTCGTTTTAGAAAAAAAAATCCTAGCCAAATCGAAAGTCTACAAGTCAAAAGAAGTAAATAACAAAATTCTTACAGCCTATGTTGACCAGTATTACGATGCATTGTTGAACTCCGATTGACCTAAAATTTTAGTCCAAGGTAGGACAATATGTCAGGATACTCCACATAAACTTTCAGCCTGATCCTACAGTTGGATTGAAAATTATGACTATTGCTGTAAAATTATATAGTTGCACATTTTACATTAAAATCTGAATTTGACGTTGCCTAGATCATATCATTCTTGGATCCTACCTGAAAATATAGTATTAATTAAACCCAAACTAGCCCTGGTTTAAAGCTAACAAAATAAAAATAAGTATAAGTCTTGTTCTATTGTGAGAAGAGAAGAAGAAAAGAAAACATTGTCGGTTTGATACAACATTTATTTTGATGCGAACCTCGTGATCTCAAGGTCACGCAACCCACACGCAAAGACATCAATTACTGGAAAGCCAAGTAAATCAAGTTTGATAGGAGTGCAACACAAAGATAACTTGTACGCAAGCACCAACACTATTGAAAATGAAAATCCCCACCCAATGAATATTGATTCACGAACAAGAGATATAAGGATGATGCCACGAAGCGAGTTGTTCTTCGATAAGTTGTTTTTAGTTATTTAAAGAATCATAGAAGAGAGATTATCTCGCCAACAACACACACACAAAGTGCGACAAATAAGAAGTTTTATTAATCTGAATTGTTTAACTTACATGTCTAGTTATGCCTTTATTTATACTGATTCTAAACTTAAATAAACCCTATTAGACCCCCTTAAGTTGACTTATATGAGACCCACTTACAATTGATCCAAATAAGTAATAATAACCTAAAGACTAAGAAGAAAATAATAAAAATCTGAAAATTACGATCCTAAATATGCTAGAATTAGATTTGCCACTATATTAAGAAGTTCCAAATGGATTAGGAAATATGATCTGAAGGTAGAATTAATTTTGAAGTCTTCTTTCATTGTTTTAGCTAAGATTAATAATGAATTCTTGTAAGAAAAGAATTCTAAAACATTTATGGATTCTTACCACACTTGAAAACTATGGTACAACTCATTAAAGATCTATGTAGAACTAGGAAATTCCCAAACAAGCTGCCATATCCTTTTAGGAGAAAAAATCCTAGCCAAATAGGAAGTCACAAGTCAAAAAGAAAGTGAATAACAAAATTCGTACAGCCTTTGTTGACCAGAAAATTTATCCCAAGGTATTAAAACATGTCAGGAGACTCCACGTAAACTTTTATCTCAATCCAACAGTCGGATTGAGAATTATGACTTTGTTGTAAAATTGGATAGTTACGCATTTTACATCAATATTCGAATCTGATTATTTTTTCATTGCCTGGATCGTATCACCTCTTTTGGAACAAGATCTGGTCAACTTCCTTACTTAATTAGGAGAAAAAATATATGACTTTCTGATACGGTTCATCTATGTTATACAACCCAAGTAAGGTCACATTCGGATTTTGGCGTAAAAAGCGTAATAGTCCAGGTTTACGGTAGCAATCATAATTCTCAATCCAACCGCTGGATTGGGCTAATATTTTATGTGGACTCTTCAAACATGTTTTCCTACCTTGGGTTAAAAATTCAGATCAATCAGATTTCAGGAAGGCACAACAATACTGGTCAACAAAGGCTGTATGAATTTTGTTATTTATTTCCATTTAACTTGTGGACTTTCTATTTGATTAAGATTCTTTTCCTACAAGGATGTGACAGTTGGTTTTGGAAATTTTCTAGTTCCATAAGAATCTTTAATGAGCTGTAATATAATCTACAAGTGTGACAATAATTTACTAATATTTCAAAATCCTTTTCTTATAAAGATTCCTTATTTATCCTAGCTACACAAGGAAAGAAGGGTTAGTGGTATTTAATGACAAATTAGTTATTTTTATTATTTTCTTTCATGTTTGGGCTTAATTAAAACTTTGTTTTGAGCTAGGATCCAAAGCTTATTTGGATCAGGTTATGAGCTTTTCAGTTTAGGGTTTTTGGATCAGTTTTGTATGGGGTCAGTTTAGGCCATAAGGGTAGATCCATTAGGATTACTTTTAAGAACTATTTAAACACATGTAACCTAAATTTCGGCAACTTTGATGATTATTACTTTTGAATTTTTCAGTTTTAACGTGTGAGAGTGATTCTTACATTCTTCAGTTCTTAAACAAACTGAAATCTGACTTATCGAAGATTAACTGGTTTCGTGACGTCATTCAACTCATTCCAATAGTGTTAATGTCTTGGGGCAAGTTTCTATTATGTCAACCTTCTATCAGACCTATTTATACTTTCTAGGATCATATCTCAATCTTGATTGTGGGTTATGTGACCACGTGATCACGAGGTTCGCATTAGTTGGAATCAAAGTATCTGATATAGCACGAATGTACCTCTAACAAAATATACAATACAGACTGATTATTTTGATGAGAAAGTTTTTGTTCTTTCTTTCTTTTTTGTTTATAGGAAAAGTCCAATTCATTTTGACCAAAAGAAAACATAAAAAGTCTTATTTTAGACACTCATGCACAGTTCAAAGAATAAAAAAAAAGAAAAGAAAAAGACTTTGTGCTAATTCTGAGATCATAAAATTGGAGGATGATCAAATTTTCCACAGATCAACATGGTCTGGCATCAGATATGTACAATTTGAAACCTATAGCTACAGAATAGAGACAACCAAATATTCTATTGCAAGACAGAGAACAGTCCCATAAAACTTACGCCCAAGTTGATGCCTTTGAGGTGCGCTGGTTTATTCCAAGAATAATCACAATTACAGTCACATCATCATGGTATTTTCTCCTCCTACCTGCTGGAATATTCATCAATTCTTCCATGCTGAAACCTGCAATAGCAATGCTAAATTGTTAAGGAATTTATAATGAATAAATTGGAAAAAGGAGGACATATGTGGTATCAAGGAATTTACCTGCACAATCAGCAGCTCTCCCTACAAGCTGCTCTAGTAGAAACTTTGCTGGATCACCATTGGGGTTGCTCATGATGTAAGAATGCACAAGCTTTACTGCCTCATCATTAGTGAAGAAATCAAACAAACCATCGCTGCCAACGATAACAAAGTGATCTGATTTTGATATCCTATGCACATTCAGCGATGGTTCAGTAGAAATGTATGGAGGGCTTATGAGGTTACGAACTCGAAGAATACCCATCAGTGCATCATTTAGGTTTTTCTGCATGAAAAAGAATATGCAAACATTACAAATAGAGTAAGAATTTCAGGTACATGTACCATGGTTCTTTTGGAATGTCATTGCTAACTTGATTATGGAGATAGATTGGATGAATATCTTACAAACCTTTTTTAAGTATCCAACTCCTAAGGCTCGAGTGACCTTCAGTTTTCCCTTAACTTTTCCACCTGCAATCACTGCTGGGTCATCGGGATGATCAGACAACACTCTACTTCTTTCAAGTTCATTATCTACAGTGTGAGAATCAGTGAGCTGGATAGGTTTTATTCGCCCAAAACCCTTCATATTGCTGCCCTCATCGTATGTTGCCAATACAGCTCTGCTATCACCCAGATTAAGCGTATACAAATCCATCCCATGAAGAAGACCGACCAAGACACATGAACCAACAGATACTAAATCAGGGCGATCCTCCATTTCCTGCTCTACCATGTACAAGAAATCATTCTCAGCCTGACTAAGGGCACGCTGAAGGCTATCTAGCATCCCCTGTCTAAATGAATCAGATGAATCATGAACTAGAGCATTATTAATGGACTTTTTTATACTTGAATTGTTCTTATCAAAAGTTCCTGTCGGTGGTTTCTCTACATGACTATTATTAGCTCCCTTGAAAGCATGTTGAAAGGGACCATGCGGATAGAAAACATTTGAAGCTCCGGTAACATCCTGCTTCAAGTCACAATCTAATAATCTAGTCTGATGTATGATGTTCTCATATAATGTCCCAGCCAGAAAATCAGCTGCATCTCTTCCATTGAAGCCATCATAGATTGCGCAAAAGAGCCAGCCATTTTCTTCAGAACAGACAGCTTGAACCCTGTCTTCACCAGCAGCTCCACCTGCCACTTGAACTTCCATTGCATTAAGAAAACCTTCATTTCTAGAAGGAGCACTCATGGATCTAAATGAACAAGAATCATATTCAGGTGGACTTGGGGTGGGTGGACTACAACTTAGGTTTGATATAGTGCTTTGAAGAGAAGATGATAATACATCCAACCTTGAAAGAGTTGGTGATGAAGGAATCCTACGAAATGAATTAGGGGAATCCCAGGTGGGAAGTATTTCTGCCCCTATTACACCATTGCAGATATTTGTGTTGGCCAATGTGGCATTCGCACTTAAGGCAGCACCAGACAAGCGAGAGAAGCTGCTATTCTTAGGGATTTTTCCAGGAAGACTTTCAAATCCACTAGGAACCATGCAAGAGCAACCGTTATGGGCATTGCATTCATAACCAAAACTGATCTTGAATTCTCCTTCAGGATTAACTGTATTTTCTCCTAGCATTATTTTTCAATGAAATAAGGAAAGCACCTGCAATTAATCTCTCAATATAGAACATCAAGATGTAAAATTTTACAAATTAATCAAAATTAAGAGATTAACACACGCATGCTAATGACTATAACACATCATAAATCATAAATAAGAATCAGCCACCGGATACTAGAGATCCTTAGAACAGCTTGGGTTCAAAACTTATAATAGGGACGAGAGATCCTTTCAGAAAGCTATGTAAATCTTAAAAGAACACCTTGGGTCCATTTGCTCGTCAAGAGATTGTCAGAATCAATCAAGTTTTACCCCCCATGTTAGAATTGTCTCCCAAAGACGATGATTGCAAGGTAATATTAGGCAACTTGAAAAGGGATCCTAAAAGCACTTAGACATAGCTTATACATCCAAATTTCAACCCTATTTTATGCAACTGGTAAAACCATTCAATAGCTTTTTCTTAGATTTTAAGCATCTAAGTTCAATAAGCATCAGAAGATTCAATCAAAATATATCATGTCTATCAAGAAACTCTGAATTTGTTCAGTAATCATGATCCATATTTGTACTTGGCATTCCATGGATTTCATATATTCCTCGAAAGATTTTATTGTCTATATTGAATTAACTTCTGAAGTTGGCTGACAAGAAAGCACCGTTAAAGACTAGATAGATGATTACTTCAACAAAGAAAAAGCCAAAATCTCCAAATCAAGAAACAGACACCAAATTAAACAAGAAAACAAGAAAAACATTCAAGTATTCAAGAAAACACCGATGGTATCAAAACAGTAAGCCAAATCCATACAGCAAACAAAATTCAAACGAAAAACAGAACATACAGAGCTAAAAAATGAATTCCCACCTCAGTAGTTTGGCCCAAAACAAGGGACCAGACAGAGAATGTAAGCTTGTTGTGTCTCTTAAGTGAAAAGGTGTGGATAAAAGGGCAAGAAGTACTAGAAATAGGCAAGGCAAGATATCTAAGAGAGAAAGATATAGAAGGAAAGATTATATTTTAGGTGGTGGAGAATATATATATATACATAAAGGAAAACAAGAAGAACTTTCTTTTCTTTTGCTTGGTTCACGTTAACCAGTAATTCCCTTATGAGTTCTATTTGAACTCTCTTCTCGCTATCTCCTCCGAACTCCAAGCTCCAAACTATATTTTAGTCCCTAAGATTTTCAAAATATTGAACTTAGATTCCTACAGTTTACTTTAACTTTTTCCAATTTCAATTCTTTTGTTTCCAAAAAGTTTCAGCCCCCATTTTTTTCTCTCACTTTTCATGTTTTTCTTTTATCTTTTTCTTCTAGGCCACCATACATATGATAATATCCAATAAAGAATGCTTTAAAATTTTCAAAAGAAAAATTACTTTGGCCCTCCCAAAATTTTAAATGCAAGTTCACTTTCTCTTTGTAGTTTTTAGAGAATTATATTTTATATCATACTATTTATATTAGTTGATAATCCTTTATATATTGAGTCAAAATTTAATAAAAAAAACAACCTTATATATAAAGTGTAATTTCTAAAATTAACAAAAGTGAAAGTGAAATTTGGTTCAAATCTTATAAAAAATAAGAGTAATTTTTCATTTACAAAAATTAATTTAAAAGGTGTTGCTTGCCCATAATTAGCTTTATTGAGCCATTACAGTATTTGTGGAAAAAAAATGAAAATTCTTGGAAACATCAATTCTTTGCATTAGAGTTGATCCCAAAGTTTAAGAGTTTAAGTGGATTAGGATGGATTATAGGGACGAAAATTTAGTAATACCTCTCTATGCATTTTCTTTTATATGAATAATGGTATTGTAGTTGGTGTGTTGTGTTGTGTTGTTGATTATTATTAAATATAATTTTTTTATTTGTAACTGATATATTTAGATGAATTTATGTGTATTTTGATTAAATCTTCGAGCTCTTATACCCATGCCCATGGAAATTTCTAACACAAGAACAAGGGGTAAATCACTGGTGTTTACAATAGGGGCCATAACCGCAAGAAAATGTAGCTAAAGAGATTCAAATCCTGAACTTAAATCTTAAGCCCCAAGACCTTTATCATTAGTCCAACCTCTGCTAAGTTGACTTGAAACCTTTTAAATTGTTCCCTGACTTGAATTAAGTGTTAAAAAATTAATTTAAAAATTAATATAATTTAACTTGATAAATCAATCTTTAACTTGATTTAAAATTTGACTTTTTTCTATTTTGAACACAAGATAAAATATCTCCTTGAAGTTACCATAAAATGATAGGCATATCTTTTTGGGTATTTAAAAAAAAAAAATTAAGAAAGAAAGAAAGAAACTTTTTTATGTGGGAGTTCATTATAAAACTAACAGTAATATTAAGGAGCTGATTTTGTTTATTATGAAGGAATACTTCAATTTTTTTAATTTAAAATTTTGAACCAAGACCACCATGCTGACACGGGAGGGTGTTATTAAGATTGTTTTAAAAACAAAAAAGACATATGGTAGGGACTGGGCACCGGAGAAGATGACCCATCAATAGACCAGAGCCCCAAAGTGGATGTTTATATGTGCGGACCGCAAAAGGTACATGAAGTCCACTAGTTCGCCTGCTTCTTGACTACACACGTGTGTTCCTATAAAGAGTGAATTTTGAACCACAGGACCAAGCATTTATGGATTGCTTATTTTCCATGCATTTGGCGTCCAGACTGGATATTTAAATGGCACTGGATACGTACTTTTTTATAGAGGGCGATAAGGAGCAACCAGCGCTTATTCGTTTGACAGCAGAGGTCATGCCGAAATATGAAGGGTAGAACTAATGGCTGCTGTTTTTTAGTGATCAAGCTGATGGAGGACTGTTATCTAAGGCTGTTTTAACAAAAGAATCACATAATAAGACACAGATTTGGGGTGGAAAGGACAGTTGTTTTGAAACCACACACTCACACACAGAAGAAATGTTTTTCAATCAGCTTTAGCCAGAAATCTACCGGGCAAATCGAGTCTCAGCCAAGACAACAATTGTTGAATCAACTCTGGCTGCTAATATACGTCTACTTTGCCAAATGCTGAAATTATTTATTGTTTGAAAAGCTCTAAAATCTCAAACTAATATTGAATAAATATATATAAAAATAAATAAACAAATCATATAAAAGTAGATGCGATTCAACAATTTAGATCACTTTATATACGAAGACAATAATAAATTTAATTAAACAATGAAATAAAAAAAAAAATTATAAGATGTTGTATAAAATTCTAATGTGCAGGGATGAGTACCGATGCAAATTATAAGCTGTACCGTTTTAATAACTTTGCTCCGTACTTGAGTTGATTTTCAATTGTTTTGCCCGCCCAAACACATTACAAAAGAATCAAAATTTTGTTTTTTTTCACGTGTAGACAGAAACCCCAACCGACAACACAACACATCATTTTCCACTGCGGCTACACTCCACTCCACTCCACTCCCGCCCCGCTCCCTCTTCATTTTTATTAAACCTCAACTAAACAAAACAAACGAAAAACATGTAAAAAATAATAATCTCCTACAAACTTGTTTTTTAAAAACACACAAAAATTCCGATTCTTCGATACTTAAACAAATCCAATCAATGGCCAACTCCGATTCTTCCACCGCTACCACTTCCTATCGCTCCTGTACACACCACACAACTTCTTTCTCCTCTCCTCTCTCTGTGTCTCCGATTTGATGTCGTGTTTGTGTTTTTTTTTGTTTGCGAAGCCTGATAATTTTATTTTTTTGGCAAGAAGAAAGAAAACACAGTTCCGATTGGTTCAAAAGATCGCTGTAATGTTTCCTATTATCTATATTTCATTCTAACATTTTGCTGCCTACAACTGTTGTAATTGCCCACATTTTTTAAAAATTATTAGGAATTTAAATGAATCCAGGGTGATCTTCTTAACAGAATCCAAGGCTTAAAGCAGGTTAATTTTCTTCTTTTCTTTTTTACATATTTACTTGTATTTTCTTTTCTCCAGTTTTTTTATTTTATTTTGTAACAGGATTTGCAAAGTTGGAGATCGAAGCTGGACACTCAAGTCAAAAAGGTCCATTTCGTGATGTAAGTCATTTTATATTATTTATTTATTCATTCTGCAATTTTTTTCCCATCTAATAGAACGGCAGAGATACACACTTTTACATGTGTTTGATAATGCGGGTGAAACTGCTTTTTCTACGTGGTTTTGGTTAGATGTTTTGATTTAAGATGTCGAATCCATCTAAAAATACCAAAAAAGACACTTATTTGATGCGTTTTTCAGATGAAAATCACTTTGAAAGCAACATCCAAACCGCAATGCCAAAACGGCGGGACTGTTTATCATTTTTTTTTTCTTCCTTTTCTTGCCGAATTAGATAGAAAAAAAAATTGCTTAGATTTTGGTGGAACTAAAAATAATAAAATCTTGGAGATCGAGAATGTGCTTGGAAAGATTTTGTGTGAAATCATCTGGGAAATGTTGATGTGGCAACAGAATAAGTGCCAAGGCGGCTTTGCAGCAAGCAATGTTACCCTGCAATTTTTAAGGACAACATGCAGTTTGCTCAATTTTAGCACTGTGTCAACAGATCATTAGTCCAACATGCGTGTTTTTTGCATTCAATCGTTGTTTGAGTCTCTTGTTCTTCTTTTTATTTTATCCTCTAGAATGGAATTTGTAGATTAAAAAAATGTCTTTTTAGTAGTGCATGTATTTCAACTCCAACCCTTACATCTGACCTGAGTGTTCCAAGCATACAGGAAAAGTAATAAAGTGCAAGGAATGTCAGTTTTTAAAATATGCCCCACAACGTTTCTAGGAATGAACCGGAAACCATATCATAATTTGTGGTAATTGTTAGTCTGAAATTTTATACTAAATTTTATAATTGAAAACACACAATTTAGCCATTTTTGCTTTAGCAACTCCCTACCTTCACGTAGTTTTACAAAATTTGACTAGATGAATATTTTAGTTGAAGCATTTTACTGATTACATGTATTCTATATCTCTATCCAATTTATGAGCACCTTAGTAGTTTATTCTAATTAGTTGGCATGAGATGCAATTTCAGTTGAATTCAAGACTCTAATGCAAATCTTTCTTGCCTCATTCAGGAGTTATCGGAATTGAAGAAGTCATTGAATGTTGAGGTCGATCAACTTTCGTAAGGTAACTGCTGCCTAAGTAATACTGATGCTGTTTTCTTTTGGTTATTATTTTTTCTTAACATCTGTCTGAATCAAAATCAGGGAATTTCAAGAACTGAAGAACACACTGCAGCAGCAACAAGAAGATGTTACAGCCAGCCTACGGAATTTAGGGTAAAGGTTTCTTTGAAAATTTTCTTCATGTGACTTGTGCATATGATTTGTTGGCTAACTTGGAAGATGCTTTTAGAAATAAATATAAAGCCCGTGGTTGATGATTAATGAAACTTTTGCAGCTTCAAGACAGCACAGGTGATGCTAAAAGAGGCTCAAGAACCCATGCTTGATGTAGAAGACCAGGAAGTACACGCTTCAGTTGAAGAGGTTATTGAGAAAAGAGATGATGAAAACTAGGATGTTTTGTTATGGAGCGAGTATTTCCTGTACTTTAGCTCTACTGGAGATGAGAGTATCAATCAATTTGCTTTCCTGGCGCTTTCTCTGGTGGCTTGGAGTCAAACTTTGCAACTACGTACTTAGCTTTCCAGTACAAGGCATAAACTTTTTTCTGAAATATATGTTAATTGGCATTTGCATATCTTTTTTGAAGCACCGTTCTCCATATATTTGAATATTTATCGTCTAGTGGAAGCCCGGTATAAAGTAATTATTTAGACATCTCTTTCTTTGTTCTTTTTTTTTAACGTGCGTGCTGGCACTTTTATAGATTGTTTGGTATTGTGGTTCTTATGACCTTCAAGTGCTTTAAAAAAATGTTTTTTTTTTTTTATTTTGAAAAAAAAATTTAAATTGATGCCTTTTTATATGTTTTTGGGATAAAATGTATTCTGAGAAACACACTACATTTTCAACAACTTGGGCGATAAGATTGCCTATTGACGTTCATGTGTTGGCTCATAGTTTTTCTTCTCCGTTGTCTCTTGGATTGGCATTGCAGTAGTGTTGAGTCCCCACATAGAGCTTTATGTTTGTGGAAATTTCTTTGATATGGCTGGTAAGGGACTAGTAGGCAATTGGTTTTTACCATCTAGTAGGTTTATTATGGCTATTTTTGTGTCCATGATCTGTGGAGACACAGGAAAATGAGGCCATCACAGAGGATTACTAGTCAGGCAATCATAAATTCACAGCTTCCTTTAATCCCTCTTTTAATAATTGCCATTGATATGCATACCCTATATTTGGCTTTGGATAAGGAAATTAAATTAGGATGAATATCATTTGCTTCTTTAAAAGGGACGCTCTTGAGATCATTTTTTCTATTCTTTTCTTAAGAATTTAAATTTCAACCGTTTGTTTCATTTTTATTTGCTTGAAGAATAAAGAAGCATCTTCACATACTGTTTAAACAAGAGATGTAATTGATGCACCACTTTCCTGATTATATGATAACTAGCTTTGATACCCAAGCGATGCCGTTGGTTTATTTTTTTTTGTATAAAAAATATTAAAAAAAATAAAAAATTTAAAAATCTTGGGTTTTTTCTGCAAAGTTATACCCAAAAATCTTGGGTTTGGCTGCAACGCCTGACCCAAGAGTAATATTTATAATATTAATAATAAAATTTAAACTTGCATTGATCCAAGTTTAAGTGAGCATGATTGTAACACTGGACCAAGAATATTGGATATGGGTCTGGCTATAAGGTCATGTCATAAAAGTGTAATAAATTAAATAGATTAATTAAAAAAAACAAAGAAAAAAAATCATCAAAAAGAAAAAACTAATGAAGAAAAAGAAAACGAAATTGAATTAATTGGGTTAACCCTTTAAACCAGGTTATCCCGTAAAACCTACGGTGAACGTTTCATCTATGATTCAAGTATGGAACACAATGCGAGAGTGAACGTGCTGATTAATAACTTAGAATGGAGAATTCCTATCACTCATGCTATTGGCTGGCACCCCATTATAGAAGCTATTCCTTCCACATCTACTCCTAAGGGGCAAAAGGATGAGATTGTTTGGTTGGATTCGCCAAATCAGAGTTTCTCGGTCAAAGTAGCTTGGGAACAACTAAGAATTCATCATCAAATGGTTGATTGGCATGACATCGTGTGGTTCAAGAATATTGTCCCAAGACATGCATTTCTTCTTTGGGTGGCTATCCAACGAAAACTCTCAACGCATGATAGACTTCATCGGTTTGGTATTCATGGTCCCAATAGGTGCTCACTCTGTCTCTGCAATAATGAAGATCACAACCACTTGTTCTTTGAATGCTCCTTTACAAAGGCATTATGGTGGAATGTTTGTGACAGATGCGACATTCCAAGAATGACAAAAAGCTTGGATGAATGGATTCGATTGGCCACTGTCTCTTGGCATGACAAAAGTTTCGTCAACTTTTCTCGTAAACTGGGTTTCGCAGCTACAGTGTATTGTATCTGGCAAGAACGGAACGCAAGGATCTTTGCAGATGTGTCTAAAGCTTCGAATTTGGTTTTTGATCAAATCGAATGTATCATTCGCGATAAGCTTGTTTTAATGAGGAATGTTCAACAAACAGATGAAAATATAAGGATCCAAAGACTTTGGAGGGTCAATAACATGGACTCTTAATTTGATGTTTAGCTGGATGTTTTTGTACCCCTAACATATCTAGTTGGTCTAAGTTTTGTTTGGTTATGTGGCTAGCCTGTAGCCATTTGTTGGTTTTCGTTTCTGTCCACATTGTAAATCTTGGGTATGCCCATTATATTCTTTGTATCATTTTCTTTTAATACATAAGTCAGCTTACCAAAAAAAAGGTTATCCCGTAAAACCTGAGATTTGCGTCATGAAAGTTTGATAACTAAATAGAAAAAAAAATGATTGGTTTACCTAGAATTAACCGAGTTAACCCATCAAACCAAGTTAACCCGTCAAGCTCAGGATACGTGTCATGAAAGTCTGATAATTAAATAAAAAGAAATATTAACTTTAATAAACTAAAAACTAAAAAAATAACTCGTCAAATCAGGTTAACCTATTAAACCCAAGATTTTGTATCATGAAAATATGATAATTAAATAAAAAAAAATTAACATTAACAAACTAAATCAAACAAAAAAAATTCATTAAAAAAAAATAAAAAGAAAAAAACAGTCATATAATATAATACAATATAATAATAATTATAATGAAAAAAACGTGGGGAAAGCTAAAAGCTAAATTCTCAAACCAACTCAATTATTAAAAAAATAAATTTACAAAGATAATTTAAAAAATAAACATGTGGGGAAAATACTACAACCAAACAAAAATCATGTAAGGGAAACACTGTAGTAATCCATAGTGTTTTTTTTTTTTAAAAAAAAAAAGCTACAAAAGCTAAGTTTTCAACCGCTTAATATATAAAAAAACCGAGGAGATCCCTCGTGTATGAAAGTATGATAAACTAATTAAAAAAAATTCACATTAACAAACTAACTTAAACAAAAAAAATTCATTAAAAGAAAAAAAAAACACAAAGAAAAAAGCAAAAAAAAAAAAAACCAATGGGGCAAAACAAAAAAAAAAAAAGAAAAAAAGTCAAGTGTTTCATTATGTGCACATTTATACATTATATGTAAAAAAAAGAAGAAACAAAAGCAAGGAAAAAAAAAAAACAAAGCTGCTACAGTGAAAAACCCACGCATTAAAAAAAAACATGTAAATTTTTTTAAAAAAACTGCTAGTAAAAAACCCACGCGTTAAAAAAAATACAAGTAAAAAAAAAAGCGCCTATAGTGAAAAAAAAGCATTTAAAAAAAAACAAAAGCAAAAGCAAAAAAAAAAAATGGAAAAAAAACTGCTGCTCCCGAGGAAAAAAAACCAAAAACCAAAAAAAAATGCAAGAAAAAAAAAAGCTTAAATAAGTAAAAGGCGTGGGGAAGCTACTGTAGGCTTCCCACCTGCCTTTAGTATATTATACTTAATACTGAAAGTAGCCCTTCTCTATTAGGCAACATTTTGTATTATGTTGAGCGCGCCTGCTGCTGGGTGGGCCAAGCGGCTCAAACCCACAAGCGGAGCCGTGAAAAAGTTTTTAGGGTAAGATTAGAAAAATTTTTTTCAAGTGGGCAAAAACTTAAAATTTTAATAGTTTTGACTTGAAAATTTAAAATTATTCTTTTTATAGGGATATAATATTAATTTTTTTAGATGCTTGGACCTAACCTCCAACCCTGGATGAGCTTAGCCTTTTGCTCTCTTCTTTTCCTTTTTTCTTATTTTTTACACTTCACAATTTTTTTTCTCAATACGAGTCAAACAAGATCAAATTCGGATTTTAATATTAAAATTTTCATATTATTTAATTTTATGTTATTGAGCATAACTTCAGAATCAAATTGTCTGGATCGAGTTTACCAAAAGATTCTAGAGGTATTTTTTTATATTGAAATAAATACTTTAGCGTGAATCATTAGTTTTAGGAAAGACTTGTGATATATGTCAGGACAGACTGTAAAAATTTTGTTATTTACTTCTTTTTAAATTTGTGAACTTTCTATTTGGTAAGTTGCGGAAGAATCTTTTTTTACAAGGATACGAACAGCTCTGTTTTGAAAGTTTTTGTTAGTTTTACAAGGATTCTTTAATGGACTAGAATATAATTCCCAACTGGGGCAAGGATTAATTAATGTTTCAAAAAAAATTTCTTTATTTATCCTAAACTAAACAAAAAAAGGTGATGCGAAATCTCGTGATCACGTGGTCACCCACCCACAATCAAAATTGAGATCTAAATCTCGGAAAACCCGAAATAGGTCTGATAGGAGTATGACACAATGTGATGCGAAACCTCGTGATCACGTGGTCACGCAACCCGACACACAAAGAGAAATCAATTCCCGGAGAAGCCAAGTAAACCAGGTTTTTAAAGAGTGTGTGACACAAAGATAAGTTATACCTAGGCACCAGCACTATTGAAAACAGAGACCCCCACCCAATGAATATTGATTCGCAAACGAGAAGTATAAGGATGATGCCACGAAGACAGTTGTTCTTCGATAAGTCATTTTCAGTTCTTCAGAGGAACCATGGAATGAAGATTATCTCTCAAACCAACACACACGCAACACAAAGTGCGGCAAACACAAAAGTTTTATTAATATGAATTGTCCCCTTACATGTGCTGGTTATGCCTTGTATTTATAATGACATACAAACTAAAATAAACCCTAATGGACCCCTTATGTGAACTTATATGATGTCACTTACCAATTAAACCCAAATAAATATAAATAAACCCTAAACCAAGAAGAAAATAACAATAAAATAAATAAATCCAAATTAATATCCTAAATATGATAGGACACCAGATTTGTAGCCCTTTAGAAGTCCTATATAAGCTAGGAGAATTCAAATCTGAAAGGTAAAATTAGTTTTTAAAATCTTATTTCCTTTTTGTATAGCTAGGATGAATAAGGATCCTTGTAAGAAAAGGATTCTGAAACATTTATGAATCCTGTTGCCACACTTAGAAAACTATGTTTTGCAGCAAAATTCATTTAAAGATCTTTTGTAGAATTAGGAGATTCCCAAAATAAGCTGCGCGCATCCTTTTAGGAAAATAATCTTAGCCAAATAGAAAGTCCACAAGTCAAAAGAAAAGTAAATGACAAAAACCCGTACAACCTTTGTTGACCCCGTGTTTGGATGCCTTTCCGAACTCCGATTGACATGATATTTTAACCCAAGGTATGAAAACATGTCAGGAGCCTCCATGTAAAATTTCAGCCTGATCCAATGGTAGGATTGAGAATTATGACTATTTTCCATAAAACTGAACTGGATAGTTGCGCGATTTTTACGTTAAAATTCGAATTTGGACCTTGCCTTGATCATATCACAATTGGAAACCAGCCCCAAGGCACCAACACTATTGAAACCAACGTGAGTAGGAATGACGCCATGAAGCCACTTAATCTTTGATAAGTCATATTCAATTCGTTCAAGAATTGAAGAATGCAAGAATCACTCTTTTTTTTTGGTAAGCTGACTTATGCAAGAATCGCTCTCACACGTTAAAACTGAAAAATTCAAAATAATAATCATCAAAGCTCCTAGATAACCCAAATATAGCAGAAAAAAAATAGCTGGACAAAACTAAACAGAAAAGACATGTTTGGAAACTCGAGGCAAATCTAACCTTCTACATAATTTTTACGTAACAGGATTTGAAACCCCAAACCAAATGATCTCGAAAATGACCTCAAACTCTATATTTAGTATTACAATACCATGACAACACTGAATATCAATTTATAGGTCCTTCTCTTATGGCTAGGTATCCAAACCTGATTCGAAGACTGGTTTGTTTTATGGTTTCACACCAATAGTAGTGTTTCTGCGGCAGAATTGAACTCAAATTAAAAACCTCAAGAAAAAAACATCAAAATAAGTCCAAATTTGACATATGATTGCGTTCTCTCACCCCCAAATATACTGAACATGAAGTTGTGGTTGATTCTGAGATTGTAATGGTTATGGTTCCCGGCCTCACAATTTGCTTTCTTTTGGTTCTTTGGGAACTGAAATCAACAAATCAAATTCAATAGCTCTTGCAGCGCACTCTAAAATATAATTTCTAGACTCAAGAATCAATTGAATATAGTGAAAAACAAAGCAAAACAAAACTACGATTGTGATTTTGCGAGTAGCAATGCAAAACTCGTACGGAATTTAGGGATGAAATAAAATGGAAGCGAGATGTTAGTGAAAACAAACTGCTTGACTCCTAGATAACCCAAATATAGCAGAAAACAAAAATATTTGGACAAACTAGAGAGAAAAGATCACGTTTGGAAACTCGAGGCAAATCTAACCTTCTACACAATTTTTACGTAACAGGATTGAAACCAAGACCAAACGATCTCGAAATGACCTCAAATTCTCTATTTAGTATTACAATACCATGAAAACACAGAATGCCAATTTATAGGTCCTTCTCTTATGGCTAGGTACCCAAACCTGATTCGAAGTTGGTTTGCTTATGGTTCACACTGATAGTAGTGTTTCTGCGGCAGAATTGAAACTCCAATTAAAACCTCAGGCAAACAAATCAGAATAAGTCCAAATTTGACATATGATGCGGTCTCACCTCCAATATACTGAACATGATGTTCTTCGGTTGGATTCTGAGGTGGTAACGGTTATGGTTTCCGCCCTCACAATTTGCTTTGGCTTTTTTGGTTCTTTGGGAAACTGAAATCAACAATCAAAGCCAGTAGCCCTCGCAGCGCACTTCAAAATAATAATTTTCCAAGACACAGGAATCAATTAAATAGATTGAAAACAAAGGATGAGAATTGGGCAAAAGGATGAGATTGTTTGGTTGGATTCGCCAAATCAGAGTTTCTCGGTCAAGTAGCTTGGGAATAACTAAGAATTCATCATCAAATGGTTGATTGGCATGACATCGTGTGGTTCAAGAATACTGTCCCAAGACATGCATTTCTTCTTTGGGTGGCTATCCAACGAAAACTCTCAACGCAGGATAGACTTCATCGGTTTGGTATTCATGGTCAAATCAGAAGTAATTGCATACTTCCAGCGTGTATTGGGAGTGAAACAGATGCCTAGGGTCCTGAACGAGGAAGTGATGCAATCAGCAATTATTTACAAATTGTCGGCAACTCAACAGCATGTACTAGCACAAGATGTAACAAGAGAGGAGATTAAGCATGCTATGTTTAGTTTGAAAACAACAAAAGGGCTTCTGGTCCAGATGGCTTCAACGCAGGTTTCTTCAAAAGAATTGGCACATAGTGGGGGAAGATGTAATCAACGGCTGTTAGCTCCTTCTTCCAGACTCGTAGAATGCTTAAAGAAATGAATGCTACATCCATTTCCCTTATCCCTAAAGTTGCTAATCCTACGAGGTTGACAGATTTTCGTCCTATATCTTGCTGGGCAAATACAGTATACAAATGCATCGCGAAGATTCTAGCTGGGAGAATGAAAGTTGTTTTACCATCCTTAGTAGGTCCGTATCAAACAGCTTTTATCTCTGGACGGAGAATCAACGACAATATTCTTTTGTCTCAGGAACTAATGAAAGGCTATCACACAACTACGGGTCCTGCTCGTTGTGCTATGAAAGTAGACCTGATGAAGGCTTATGACTCTGTTCGGTGGGATTTCGTTGATGCTACGTTGATAAAAATGGGATTCCCTAGAACAGTCATTGATTGGATCATGGTTTGTGTTACATCATGTCAATTCTCAATCAACGTCAACGGTGAACTTGCGGGTTACTTCCAAGGGGGGAGAGGGCTGAGACAAGGTGATCCATTATCTCCATATTTGTTTGTCCTATGCATGGAAATCCTGTCAGGGCTGTTCTGCAATATGAGTGCCAACCAAAACTTCAAGTTCCACTGGAGATGCAAGAAGGACAGAATTTCTCATCTTTGCTTTGCCGACGACTTGATGATATTCAGCAAAGGGGATGTACATTCAATCCGTATGATCAAAAATGTACTCACAGAGTTTCAAGTTCTATCAGGTCTATATCCAAATCCAAACAAAAGTGACATCTTCTTGAGCGGTTCGTTAGGAGCTGAGAGGGATGAGATTGTTTGGTTGGATTCGCCAAATCAGAGTTTCTCGGTCAAAGTAGCTTGGGAACAACTAAGAATTCATCATCAAATGGTTGATTGGCATGACATCGTGTGGTTCAAGAATGCTGTCCCAAGACATGCATTTCTTCTTTGGGTGGCTATCCAACGGAAACTCTCAACGTAGGATAGACTTCATATCGGTTTGGTATTCATGGTCCCAATAGGTGCTCACTCTGTCTCCGCAATAATGAAGATCACAACCACTTGTTCTTTGAATGCTCCTTTGCGAAAGCATTATGGTGGAATGTTTGTGATAGATGCGACATTCCAAGAATGACAAAAAGCTTGGATGAATGGATTCGATTGGCCACTGTCTCTTGGCATGGAAAAAGTTTCGTCAACTTTTCTCGTAAACTGGGTTTCGCAGCTACAGTGTATTGTATCTGGCAAGAACGGAATGCAAGGATCTTTGCAGATGTGTCTAAAGCTTCGAATTTGGTTTTTGATCAAATCGAATGTATCATTCGCGATAAGCTTGTTTTGATGAGGAATGTTCAACAAACAGATGAAAACATAAGGATCCAAAGACTTTGGAGGGTCAATAACATGGACTCTTAATTTGATGTTTAGCTGGTTGTTTTTGTACCCCTAGCATATCTAGTTGGTCCAAGTTTTTGTTTTTGTTATGTGGCTAGCCTGTAGCCATTTGTTGGTTTTCGTTTCTGTCCTCATTGTAAATCTTGGGTGTGCCCATTATATTCTTTGTATCATTTTCTTTTAATACATAAGTCAGCTTACCAAAAAAAAAAAAAAAACTACGGGTCCTGCTCGTTGTGCTATGAAAGTAGACCTGATGAAGGCTTATGACTCTGTTCGGTGGGATTTCGTTGATGCTACGTTGATAGAAATGGGATTCCCTGGAACAGTCATTGATTGGATCATGGTTTGTGTTACATCATGTCAATTCTCGATCAACGTCAACGGTGAACTTGCGGGTTACTTCCAAGGGGGGAGAGGGCTGAGACAAGGTGATCCATTATCTCCATATTTGTTTGTCCTATGCATGGAAATCCTGTCAGGGCTGTTCTGCAATATGAGTGCCAACCAAAACTTCAAGTTCCACTGGAGATGCAAGAAGGACAGAATTTCTCATCTTTGCTTTGCCGACGACTTGATGATATTCAGCAAAGGGGATGTACATTCAATCCGTATGATCAAAAATGTACTCACAGAGTTTCAGGTTCTATCAGGTCTATATCCAAATCCAAACAAAAGTGACATCTTCTTGAGCGGTTCGTTAGGTGCTGAGAGGGGACAGATTATCAGTATTCTTGGGTTTAGAGAGGGGGAGCTTCCTATGAAATATTTGGGAGTGCCTCTTATCTCGTCCAGACTAAAGGCTGTTAATTGTAAGGGCCTCGTGGATCGAATTACCGCCAAAGTTCGACATTGGACCTGCAGAACACTCTCTTTCGCAGGGCGAGTACAACTGATTAACTCAGTCTTATTCTCCATCCAGGTCTATTGGGCATCTCTATTCCTATTACCTGGGGAAGTAGTGAAAAATGTTGAGCAAATTATGAGATCCTTTCTTTGGTCAGGTTCAGATATGAGCGCTACCAGGGCTAAAGTGGCTTGGGATCAGGCATGTCTTCCAAAAAAGGAGGGGGGGGCTAGGCATAAAAAGGATAGCAGAATGGAACAAGATTGCCTTGTTGAAACATATTTGGAACTTGTGCAATGACTCAGATGGCTCGATCTGGTCTACTTGGATCAGATCCAATCTCTTGCGAGGTAGGAATTTCTGGACAATCAAGGCGCCAGGAAGCTGCTCTTGGGCTTGGGGAAAGATTCTAAAGCTCAGATCCTTAGCATGGCCGAAGATGAAGCACGTCATCGGAGATGGAATGACAACCTCTCTATGGTTTGACAATTGGCATCCTCACAGCCCGCTCGCTGATACCTACGGTGAACGTTTCATCTATGATTCGGGTATGGAACACAACGCGAGAGTGAACGTGCTGATTAATAACTTAGAATGGAGAATTCCTATCACTCATGCTATTGGCTGGCACCCCATTATAGAAGCTATTCCTTCCACCTCTACTCCTAAGGGGCAAAAGGATGAGATTGTTTGGTTGGATTCGCCAAATCAGAGTTTCTCGGTCAAAGTAGCTTGGGAACAACTAAGAATTCATCATCAAATGGTTGATTGGCATGACATCGTGTGGTTCAAGAATGCTGTCCCAAGACATGCATTTCTTCTTTGGGTGGCTATCCAACGGAAACTCTCAACGTAGGATAGACTTCATATCGGTTTGGTATTCATGGTCCCAATAGGTGCTCACTCTGTCTCCGCAATAATGAAGATCACAACCACTTGTTCTTTGAATGCTCCTTTGCGAAAGCATTATGGTGGAATGTTTGTGATAGATGCGACATTCCAAGAATGACAAAAAGCTTGGATGGATGGATTCGATTGGCCACTGTCTCTTGGCATGGAAAAAGTTTCGTCAACTTTTCTCGTAAACTGGGTTTCGCAGCTACAGTGTATTGTATCTGGCAAGAACGGAATGCAAGGATCTTTGCAGATGTGTCTAAAGCTTCGAATTTGGTTTTTGATCAAATCGAATGTATCATTCGCGATAAGCTTGTTTTGATGAGGAATGTTCAACAAACAGATGAAAACATAAGGATCCAAAGACTTTGGAGGGTCAATAACATGGACTCTTAATTTGATGTTTAGCTGGTTGTTTTTGTACCCCTAGCATATCTAGTTGGTCCAAGTTTTTGTTTTGTTATGTGGCTAGCCTGTAGCCATTTGTTGGTTTTCGTTTCTGTCCTCATTGTAAATCTTGGGTGTGCCCATTATATTCTTTGTATCATTTTCTTTTAATACATAAGTCAGCTTACCAAAAAAAAAAAAAACTACGGGTCCTGCTCGTTGTGCTATGAAAGTAGACCTGATGAAGGCTTATGACTCTGTTCGGTGGGATTTCGTTGATGCTACGTTGATAGAAATGGGATTCCCTGGAACAGTCATTGATTGGATCATGGTTTGTGTTACATCATGTCAATTCTCGATCAACGTCAACGGTGAACTTGCGGGTTACTTCCAAGGGGGGAGAGGGCTGAGACAAGGTGATCCATTATCTCCATATTTGTTTGTCCTATGCATGGAAATCCTGTCAGGGCTGTTCTGCAATATGAGTGCCAACCAAAACTTCAAGTTCCACTGGAGATGCAAGAAGGACAGAATTTCTCATCTTTGCTTTGCCGACGACTTGATGATATTCAGCAAAGGGGATGTACATTCAATCCGTATGATCAAAAATGTACTCACAGAGTTTCAGGTTCTATCAGGTCTATATCCAAATCCAAACAAAAGTGACATCTTCTTGAGCGGTTCGTTAGGTGCTGAGAGGGGACAGATTATCAGTATTCTTGGGTTTAGAGAGGGGGAGCTTCCTATGAAATATTTGGGAGTGCCTCTTATCTCGTCCAGACTAAAGGCTGTTAATTGTAAGGGCCTCGTGGATCGAATTACCGCCAAAGTTCGACATTGGACCTGCAGAACACTCTCTTTCGCAGGGCGAGTACAACTGATTAACTCAGTCTTATTCTCCATCCAGGTCTATTGGGCATCTCTATTCCTATTACCTGGGGAAGTAGTGAAAAATGTTGAGCAAATTATGAGATCCTTTCTTTGGTCAGGTTCAGATATGAGCGCTACCAGGGCTAAAGTGGCTTGGGATCAGGCATGTCTTCCAAAAAAGGAGGGGGGGCTAGGCATAAAAAGGATAGCAGAATGGAACAAGATTGCCTTGTTGAAACATATTTGGAACTTGTGCAATGACTCAGATGGCTCGATCTGGTCTACTTGGATCAGATCCAATCTCTTGCGAGGTAGGAATTTCTGGACAATCAAGGCGCCAGGAAGCTGCTCTTGGGCTTGGGGAAAGATTCTAAAGCTCAGATCCTTAGCATGGCCGAAGATGAAGCACGTCATCGGAGATGGAATGACAACCTCTCTATGGTTTGACAATTGGCATCCTCACAGCCCGCTCGCTGATACCTACGGTGAACGTTTCATCTATGATTCGGGTATGGAACACAACGCGAGAGTGAACGTGCTGATTAATAACTTAGAATGGAGAATTCCTATCACTCATGCTATTGGCTGGCACCCCATTATAGAAGCTATTCCTTCCACCTCTACTCCTAAGGGGCAAAAGGATGAGATTGTTTGGTTGGATTCGCCAAATCAGAGTTTCTCGGTCAAAGTAGCTTGGGAACAACTAAGAATTCATCATCAAATGGTTGATTGGCATGACATCGTGTGGTTCAAGAATGCTGTCCCAAGACATGCATTTCTTCTTTGGGTGGCTATCCAACGGAAACTCTCAACGTAGGATAGACTTCATATCGGTTTGGTATTCATGGTCCCAATAGGTGCTCACTCTGTCTCCGCAATAATGAAGATCACAACCACTTGTTCTTTGAATGCTCCTTTGCGAAAGCATTATGGTGGAATGTTTGTGATAGATGCGACATTCCAAGAATGACAAAAAGCTTGGATGATGGATTCGATTGGCCACTGTCTCTTGGCATGGAAAAAGTTTCGTCAACTTTTCTCGTAAACTGGGTTTCGCAGCTACAGTGTATTGTATCTGGCAAGAACGGAATGCAAGGATCTTTGCAGATGTGTCTAAAGCTTCGAATTTGGTTTTTGATCAAATCGAATGTATCATTCGCGATAAGCTTGTTTTGATGAGGAATGTTCAACAAACAGATGAAAACATAAGGATCCAAAGACTTTGGAGGGTCAATAACATGGACTCTTAATTTGATGTTTAGCTGGTTGTTTTTGTACCCCTAGCATATCTAGTTGGTCCAAGTTTTTGTTTTGTTATGTGGCTAGCCTGTAGCCATTTGTTGGTTTTCGTTTCTGTCCTCATTGTAAATCTTGGGTGTGCCCATTATATTCTTTGTATCATTTTCTTTTAATACATAAGTCAGCTTACCAAAAAAAAAAAAAAACTACGGGTCCTGCTCGTTGTGCTATGAAAGTAGACCTGATGAAGGCTTATGACTCTGTTCGGTGGGATTTCGTTGATGCTACGTTGATAGAAATGGATTCCCTGGAACAGTCATTGATTGGATCATGGTTTGTGTTACATCATGTCAATTCTCGATCAACGTCAACGGTGAACTTGCGGGTTACTTCCAAGGGGGGAGAGGGCTGAGACAAGGTGATCCATTATCTCCATATTTGTTTGTCCTATGCATGGAAATCCTGTCAGGGCTGTTCTGCAATATGAGTGCCAACCAAAACTTCAAGTTCCACTGGAGATGCAAGAAGGACAGAATTTCTCATCTTTGCTTTGCCGACGACTTGATGATATTCAGCAAAGGGGATGTACATTCAATCCGTATGATCAAAAATGTACTCACAGAGTTTCAGGTTCTATCAGGTCTATATCCAAATCCAAACAAAAGTGACATCTTCTTGAGCGGTTCGTTAGGTGCTGAGAGGGGACAGATTATCAGTATTCTTGGGTTTAGAGAGGGGGAGCTTCCTATGAAATATTTGGGAGTGCCTCTTATCTCGTCCAGACTAAAGGCTGTTAATTGTAAGGGCCTCGTGGATCGAATTACCGCCAAAGTTCGACATTGGACCTGCAGAACACTCTCTTTCGCAGGGCGAGTACAACTGATTAACTCAGTCTTATTCTCCATCCAGGTCTATTGGGCATCTCTATTCCTATTAACCTGGGGAAGTAGTGAAAAATGTTGAGCAAATTATGAGATCCTTTCTTTGGTCAGGTTCAGATATGAGCGCTACCAGGGCTAAAGTGGCTTGGGATCAGGCATGTCTTCCAAAAAAGGAGGGGGGGCTAGGCATAAAAAGGATAGCAGAATGGAACAAGATTGCCTTGTTGAAACATATTTGGAACTTGTGCAATGACTCAGATGGCTCGATCTGGTCTACTTGGATCAGATCCAATCTCTTGCGAGGTAGGAATTTCTGGACAATCAAGGCGCCAGGAAGCTGCTCTTGGGCTTGGGGAAAGATTCTAAAGCTCAGATCCTTAGCATGGCCGAAGATGAAGCACGTCATCGGAGATGGAATGACAACCTCTCTCTCTATGGTTTGACAATTGGCATCCTCACAGCCCGCTCGCTGATACCTACGGTGAACGTTTCATCTATGATTCGGGTATGAACGTGAACGTGCTGAATAACTTAGAATGGAGAATTCCTATCACTCATGCTATTGGCTGGCACCCCATTATAGAAGCTATTCCTTCCACCTCTACTCCTAAGGGGCAAAAGGATGAGATTGTTTGGTTGGATTCGCCAAATCAGAGTTTCTCGGTCAAAGTAGCTTGGGAACAACTAAGAATTCATCATCAAATGGTTGATTGGCATGACATCGTGTGGTTCAAGAATGCTGTCCCAAGACATGCATTTCTTCTTTGGGTGGCTATCCAACGGAAACTCTCAACGTAGGATAGACTTCATATCGGTTTGGTATTCATGGTCCCAATAGGTGCTCACTCTGTCTCCGCAATAATGAAGATCACAACCACTTGTTCTTTGAATGCTCCTTTGCGAAAGCATTATGGTGGAATGTTTGTGATAGATGCGACATTCCAAGAATGACAAAAAGCTTGGATGGATGGATTCGATTGGCCACTGTCTCTTGGCATGGAAAAAGTTTCGTCAACTTTTCTCGTAAACTGGGTTTCGCAGCTACAGTGTATTGTATCTGGCAAGAACGGAATGCAAGGATCTTTGCAGATGTGTCTAAAGCTTCGAATTTGGTTTTTGATCAAATCGAATGTATCATTCGCGATAAGCTTGTTTTGATGAGGAATGTTCAACAAACAGATGAAAACATAAGGATCCAAAGACTTTGGAGGGTCAATAACATGGACTCTTAATTTGATGTTTAGCTGGTTGTTTTTGTACCCCTAGCATATCTAGTTGGTCCAAGTTTTTGTTTTGTTATGTGGCTAGCCTGTAGCCATTTGTTGGTTTTCGTTTCTGTCCTCATTGTAAATCTTGGGTGTGCCCATTATATTCTTTGTATCATTTTCTTTTAATACATAAGTCAGCTTACCAAAAAAAAAAAAAAACTACGGGTCCTGCTCGTTGTGCTATGAAAGTAGACCTGATGAAGGCTTATGACTCTGTTCGGTGGGATTTCGTTGATGCTACGTTGATAGAAATGGGATTCCCTAAACAGTCATTGATTGGATCATGGTTTGTGTTACATCATGTCAATTCTCGATCAACGTCAACGGTGAACTTGCGGGTTACTTCCAAGGGGGGAGAGGGCTGAGACAAGGTGATCCATTATCTCCATATTTGTTTGTCCTATGCATGGAAATCCTGTCAGGGCTGTTCTGCAATATGAGTGCCAACCAAAACTTCAAGTTCCACTGGAGATGCAAGAAGGACAGAATTTCTCATCTTTGCTTTGCCGACGACTTGATGATATTCAGCAAAGGGGATGTACATTCAATCCGTATGATCAAAAATGTACTCACAGAGTTTCAGGTTCTATCAGGTCTATATCCAAATCCAAACAAAAGTGACATCTTCTTGAGCGGTTCGTTAGGTGCTGAGAGGGGACAGATTATCAGTATTCTTGGGTTTAGAGAGGGGGAGCTTCCTATGAAATATTTGGGAGTGCCTCTTATCTCGTCCAGACTAAAGGCTGTTAATTGTAAGGGCCTCGTGGATCGAATTACCGCCAAGTTCGACATTGGACCTGCAGAACACTCTCTTTCGCAGGGCGAGTACAACTGATTAACTCAGTCTTATTCTCCATCCAGGTCTATTGGGGGGAAGTAGTGAAAAATTGTTGAGCAAATTATGAGATCCTTTCTTTGGTCAGGTTCAGATATGAGCGCTACCAGGGCTAAAGTGGCTTGGGATCAGGCATGTCTTCCAAAAAAGGAGGGGGGGCTAGGCATAAAAAGGATAGCAGAATGGAACAAGATTGCCTTGTTGAAACATATTTGGAACTTGTGCAATGACTCAGATGGCTCGATCTGGTCTACTTGGATCAGATCCAATCTCTTGCGAGGTAGGAATTTCTGGACAATCAAGGCGCCAGGAAGCTGCTCTTGGGCTTGGGGAAAGATTCTAAAGCTCAGATCCTTAGCATGGCCGAAGATGAAGCACGTCATCGGAGATGGAATGACAACCTCTCTATGGTTTGACAATTGGCATCCTCACAGCCCGCTCGCTGATACCTACGGTGAACGTTTCATCTATGATTCGGGTATGGAACACAACGCGAGAGTGAACGTGCTGATTAATAACTTAGAATGGAGAATTCCTATCACTCATGCTATTGGCTGGCACCCCATTATAGAAGCTATTCCTTCCACCTCTACTCCTAAGGGGCAAAAGGATGAGATTGTTTGGTTGGATTCGCCAAATCAGAGTTTCTCGGTCAAAGTAGCTTGGGAACAACTAAGAATTCATCATCAAATGGTTGATTGGCATGACATCGTGTGGTTCAAGAATGCTGTCCCAAGACATGCATTTCTTCTTTGGGTGGCTATCCAACGGAAACTCTCAACGTAGGATAGACTTCATATCGGTTTGGTATTCATGGTCCCAATAGGTGCTCACTCTGTCTCCGCAATAATGAAGATCACAACCACTTGTTCTTTGAATGCTCCTTTGCGAAAGCATTATGGTGGAATGTTTGTGATAGATGCGACATTCCAAGAATGACAAAAAGCTTGGATGGAATGGATTCGATTGGCCACTGTCTCTTGGCATGGAAAAAGTTTCGTCAACTTTTCTCGTAAACTGGGTTTCGCAGCTACAGTGTATTGTATCTGGCAAGAACGGAATGCAAGGATCTTTGCAGATGTGTCTAAAGCTTCGAATTTGGTTTTTGATCAAATCGAATGTATCATTCGCGATAAGCTTGTTTTGATGAGGAATGTTCAACAAACAGATGAAAACATAAGGATCCAAAGACTTTGGAGGGTCAATAACATGGACTCTTAATTTGATGTTTAGCTGGTTGTTTTTGTACCCCTAGCATATCTAGTTGGTCCAAGTTTTTGTTTTGTTATGTGGCTAGCCTGTAGCCATTTGTTGGTTTTCGTTTCTGTCCTCATTGTAAATCTTGGGTGTGCCCATTATATTCTTTGTATCATTTTCTTTTAATACATAAGTCAGCTTACCAAAAAAAAAAAAAAAACTACGGGTCCTGCTCGTTGTGCTATGAAAGTAGACCTGATGAAGGCTTATGACTCTGTTCGGTGGGATTTCGTTGATGCTACGTTGATAGAAATGGGATTCCCTGGAACAGTCATTGATTGGATCATGGTTTGTGTTACATCATGTCAATTCTCGATCAACGTCAACGGTGAACTTGCGGGTTACTTCCAAGGGGGGAGAGGGCTGAGACAAGGTGATCCATTATCTCCATATTTGTTTGTCCTATGCATGGAAATCCTGTCAGGGCTGTTCTGCAATATGAGTGCCAACCAAAACTTCAAGTTCCACTGGAGATGCAAGAAGGACAGAATTTCTCATCTTTGCTTTGCCGACGACTTGATGATATTCAGCAAAGGGGATGTACATTCAATCCGTATGATCAAAAATGTACTCACAGAGTTTCAGGTTCTATCAGGTCTATATCCAAATCCAAACAAAAGTGACATCTTCTTGAGCGGTTCGTTAGGTGCTGAGAGGGGACAGATTATCAGTATTCTTGGGTTTAGAGAGGGGGAGCTTCCTATGAAATATTTGGGAGTGCCTCTTATCTCGTCCAGACTAAAGGCTGTTAATTGTAAGGGCCTCGTGGATCGAATTACCGCCAAAGTTCGACATTGGACCTGCAGAACACTCTCTTTCGCAGGGCGAGTACAACTGATTAACTCAGTCTTATTCTCCATCCAGGTCTATTGGGCATCTCTATTCCTATTACCTGGGGAAGTAGTGAAAAATGTTGAGCAAATTATGAGATCCTTTCTTTGGTCAGGTTCAGATATGAGCGCTACCAGGGCTAAAGTGGCTTGGGATCAGGCATGTCTTCCAAAAAAGGAGGGGGGGCTAGGCATAAAAAGGATAGCAGAATGGAACAAGATTGCCTTGTTGAAACATATTTGGAACTTGTGCAATGACTCAGATGGCTCGATCTGGTCTACTTGGATCAGATCCAATCTCTTGCGAGGTAGGAATTTCTGGACAATCAAGGCGCCAGGAAGCTGCTCTTGGGCTTGGGGAAAGATTCTAAAGCTCAGATCCTTAGCATGGCCGAAGATGAAGCACGTCATCGGAGATGGAATGACAACCTCTCTATGGTTTGACAATTGGCATCCTCACAGCCCGCTCGCTGATACCTACGGTGAACGTTTCATCTATGATTCGGGTATGGAACACAACGCGAGAGTGAACGTGCTGATTAATAACTTAGAATGGAGAATTCCTATCACTCATGCTATTGGCTGGCACCCCATTATAGAAGCTATTCCTTCCACCTCTACTCCTAAGGGGCAAAAGGATGAGATTGTTTGGTTGGATTCGCCAAATCAGAGTTTCTCGGTCAAAGTAGCTTGGGAACAACTAAGAATTCATCATCAAATGGTTGATTGGCATGACATCGTGTGGTTCAAGAATGCTGTCCCAAGACATGCATTTCTTCTTTGGGTGGCTATCCAACGGAAACTCTCAACGTAGGATAGACTTCATATCGGTTTGGTATTCATGGTCCCAATAGGTGCTCACTCTGTCTCCGCAATAATGAAGATCACAACCACTTGTTCTTTGAATGCTCCTTTGCGAAAGCATTATGGTGGAATGTTTGTGATAGATGCGACATTCCAAGAATGACAAAAAGCTTGGATGGATGGATTCGATTGGCCACTGTCTCTTGGCATGGAAAAAGTTTCGTCAACTTTTCTCGTAAACTGGGTTTCGCAGCTACAGTGTATTGTATCTGGCAAGAACGGAATGCAAGGATCTTTGCAGATGTGTCTAAAGCTTCGAATTTGGTTTTTGATCAAATCGAATGTATCATTCGCGATAAGCTTGTTTTGATGAGGAATGTTCAACAAACAGATGAAAACATAAGGATCCAAAGACTTTGGAGGGTCAATAACATGGACTCTTAATTTGATGTTTAGCTGGTTGTTTTTGTACCCCTAGCATATCTAGTTGGTCCAAGTTTTTGTTTTGTTATGTGGCTAGCCTGTAGCCATTTGTTGGTTTTCGTTTCTGTCCTCATTGTAAATCTTGGGTGTGCCCATTATATTCTTTGTATCATTTTCTTTTAATACATAAGTCAGCTTACCAAAAAAAAAAAAAAAACTACGGGTCCTGCTCGTTGTGCTATGAAAGTAGACCTGATGAAGGCTTATGACTCTGTTCGGTGGGATTTCGTTGATGCTACGTTGATAGAAATGGGATTCCCTGGAACAGTCATTGATTGGATCATGGTTTGTGTTACATCATGTCAATTCTCGATCAACGTCAACGGTGAACTTGCGGGTTACTTCCAAGGGGGGAGAGGGCTGAGACAAGGTGATCCATTATCTCCATATTTGTTTGTCCTATGCATGGAAATCCTGTCAGGGCTGTTCTGCAATATGAGTGCCAACCAAAACTTCAAGTTCCACTGGAGATGCAAGAAGGACAGAATTTCTCATCTTTGCTTTGCCGACGACTTGATGATATTCAGCAAAGGGGATGTACATTCAATCCGTATGATCAAAAATGTACTCACAGAGTTTCAGGTTCTATCAGGTCTATATCCAAATCCAAACAAAAGTGACATCTTCTTGAGCGGTTCGTTAGGTGCTGAGAGGGGACAGATTATCAGTATTCTTGGGTTTAGAGAGGGGGAGCTTCCTATGAAATATTTGGGAGTGCCTCTTATCTCGTCCAGACTAAAGGCTGTTAATTGTAAGGGCCTCGTGGATCGAATTACCGCCAAAGTTCGACATTGGACCTGCAGAACACTCTCTTTCGCAGGGCGAGTACAACTGATTAACTCAGTCTTATTCTCCATCCAGGTCTATTGGGCATCTCTATTCCTATTACCTGGGGAAGTAGTGAAAAATGTTGAGCAAATTATGAGATCCTTTCTTTGGTCAGGTTCAGATATGAGCGCTACCAGGGCTAAAGTGGCTTGGGATCAGGCATGTCTTCCAAAAAAGGAGGGGGGGCTAGGCATAAAAAGGATAGCAGAATGGAACAAGATTGCCTTGTTGAAACATATTTGGAACTTGTGCAATGACTCAGATGGCTCGATCTGGTCTACTTGGATCAGATCCAATCTCTTGCGAGGTAGGAATTTCTGGACAATCAAGGCGCCAGGAAGCTGCTCTTGGGCTTGGGGAAAGATTCTAAAGCTCAGATCCTTAGCATGGCCGAAGATGAAGCACGTCATCGGAGATGGAATGACAACCTCTCTATGGTTTGACAATTGGCATCCTCACAGCCCGCTCGCTGATACCTACGGTGAACGTTTCATCTATGATTCGGGTATGGAACACAACGCGAGAGTGAACGTGCTGATTAATAACTTAGAATGGAGAATTCCTATCACTCATGCTATTGGCTGGCACCCCATTATAGAAGCTATTCCTTCCACCTCTACTCCTAAGGGGCAAAAGGATGAGATTGTTTGGTTGGATTCGCCAAATCAGAGTTTCTCGGTCAAAGTAGCTTGGGAACAACTAAGAATTCATCATCAAATGGTTGATTGGCATGACATCGTGTGGTTCAAGAATGCTGTCCCAAGACATGCATTTCTTCTTTGGGTGGCTATCCAACGGAAACTCTCAACGTAGGATAGACTTCATATCGGTTTGGTATTCATGGTCCCAATAGGTGCTCACTCTGTCTCCGCAATAATGAAGATCACAACCACTTGTTCTTTGAATGCTCCTTTGCGAAAGCATTATGGTGGAATGTTTGTGATAGATGCGACATTCCAAGAATGACAAAAAGCTTGGATGGATGGATTCGATTGGCCACTGTCTCTTGGCATGGAAAAAGTTTCGTCAACTTTTCTCGTAAACTGGGTTTCGCAGCTACAGTGTATTGTATCTGGCAAGAACGGAATGCAAGGATCTTTGCAGATGTGTCTAAAGCTTCGAATTTGGTTTTTGATCAAATCGAATGTATCATTCGCGATAAGCTTGTTTTGATGAGGAATGTTCAACAAACAGATGAAAACATAAGGATCCAAAGACTTTGGAGGGTCAATAACATGGACTCTTAATTTGATGTTTAGCTGGTTGTTTTTGTACCCCTAGCATATCTAGTTGGTCCAAGTTTTTGTTTTGTTATGTGGCTAGCCTGTAGCCATTTGTTGGTTTTCGTTTCTGTCCTCATTGTAAATCTTGGGTGTGCCCATTATATTCTTTGTATCATTTTCTTTTAATACATAAGTCAGCTTACCAAAAAAAAAAACTACGGGTCCTGCTCGTTGTGCTATGAAAGTAGACCTGATGAAGGCTTATGACTCTGTTCGGTGGGATTTCGTTGATGCTACGTTGATAGAAATGGGATTCCCTGGAACAGTCATTGATTGGATCATGGTTTGTGTTACATCATGTCAATTCTCGATCAACGTCAACGGTGAACTTGCGGGTTACTTCCAAGGGGGGAGAGGGCTGAGACAAGGTGATCCATTATCTCCATATTTGTTTGTCCTATGCATGGAAATCCTGTCAGGGCTGTTCTGCAATATGAGTGCCAACCAAAACTTCAAGTTCCACTGGAGATGCAAGAAGGACAGAATTTCTCATCTTTGCTTTGCCGACGACTTGATGATATTCAGCAAAGGGGATGTACATTCAATCCGTATGATCAAAAATGTACTCACAGAGTTTCAGGTTCTATCAGGTCTATATCCAAATCCAAACAAAAGTGACATCTTCTTGAGCGGTTCGTTAGGTGCTGAGAGGGGACAGATTATCAGTATTCTTGGGTTTAGAGAGGGGGAGCTTCCTATGAAATATTTGGGAGTGCCTCTTATCTCGTCCAGACTAAAGGCTGTTAATTGTAAGGGCCTCGTGGATCGAATTACCGCCAAAGTTCGACATTGGACCTGCAGAACACTCTCTTTCGCAGGGCGAGTACAACTGATTAACTCAGTCTTATTCTCCATCCAGGTCTATTGGGCATCTCTATTCCTATTACCTGGGGAAGTAGTGAAAAATGTTGAGCAAATTATGAGATCCTTTCTTTGGTCAGGTTCAGATATGAGCGCTACCAGGGCTAAAGTGGCTTGGGATCAGGCATGTCTTCCAAAAAAGGAGGGGGGGCTAGGCATAAAAAGGATAGCAGAATGGAACAAGATTGCCTTGTTGAAACATATTTGGAACTTGTGCAATGACTCAGATGGCTCGATCTGGTCTACTTGGATCAGATCCAATCTCTTGCGAGGTAGGAATTTCTGGACAATCAAGGCGCCAGGAAGCTGCTCTTGGGCTTGGGGAAAGATTCTAAAGCTCAGATCCTTAGCATGGCCGAAGATGAAGCACGTCATCGGAGATGGAATGACAACCTCTCTATGGTTTGACAATTGGCATCCTCACAGCCCGCTCGCTGATACCTACGGTGAACGTTTCATCTATGATTCGGGTATGGAACACAACGCGAGAGTGAACGTGCTGATTAATAACTTAGAATGGAGAATTCCTATCACTCATGCTATTGGCTGGCACCCCATTATAGAAGCTATTCCTTCCACCTCTACTCCTAAGGGGCAAAAGGATGAGATTGTTTGGTTGGATTCGCCAAATCAGAGTTTCTCGGTCAAAGTAGCTTGGGAACAACTAAGAATTCATCATCAAATGGTTGATTGGCATGACATCGTGTGGTTCAAGAATGCTGTCCCAAGACATGCATTTCTTCTTTGGGTGGCTATCCAACGGAAACTCTCAACGTAGGATAGACTTCATATCGGTTTGGTATTCATGGTCCCAATAGGTGCTCACTCTGTCTCCGCAATAATGAAGATCACAACCACTTGTTCTTTGAATGCTCCTTTGCGAAAGCATTATGGTGGAATGTTTGTGATAGATGCGACATTCCAAGAATGACAAAAAGCTTGGATGGAATGGATTCGATTGGCCACTGTCTCTTGGCATGGAAAAAGTTTCGTCAACTTTTCTCGTAAACTGGGTTTCGCAGCTACAGTGTATTGTATCTGGCAAGAACGGAATGCAAGGATCTTTGCAGATGTGTCTAAAGCTTCGAATTTGGTTTTTGATCAAATCGAATGTATCATTCGCGATAAGCTTGTTTTGATGAGGAATGTTCAACAAACAGATGAAAACATAAGGATCCAAAGACTTTGGAGGGTCAATAACATGGACTCTTAATTTGATGTTTAGCTGGTTGTTTTTGTACCCCTAGCATATCTAGTTGGTCCAAGTTTTTGTTTTGTTATGTGGCTAGCCTGTAGCCATTTGTTGGTTTTCGTTTCTGTCCTCATTGTAAATCTTGGGTATGCCCATTATATTCTTTGTATCATTTTCTTTTAATACATAAGTCAGCTTACCAAAAAATGACTACAACCAACCTAAACATCAAATTAAGAGTCCATGTTATTGACCCTCCAAAGTCTTTGGATCCTTATGTTTTCATCTGTTTGTTGAACATTCCTTATCAAAACAAGCTTATCGCGAATGATACATTCGATTTGATCAAAAACCAAATTCGAAGCTTTAGACACATCTGCAAAGATCCTTGCATTCCGTTCTTGCCAGATACAATACACTGTAGCTGCGAAACCCAGTTTACGAGAAAAGTTGACGAAACTTTTTCCATGCCAAGAGACAGTGGCCAATCGAATCCATTCATCCAAGCTTTTTGTCATTCTTGGAATGTCGCATCTATCACAAACATTCCACCATAATGCTTTCGCAAAGGAGCATTCAAAGAACAAGTGGTTGTGATCTTCATTATTGCAGAGACAGAGTGAGCACCTATTGGGACCATGAATACCAAACCGATGAAGTCTATCCTGCGTTGAGAGTTTCCGTTGGATAGCCACCCAAAGAAGAAATGCATGTCTTGGGACAGCATTCTTGAACCACACGATGTCATGCCAATCAACCATTTGATGATGAATTCTTAGTTGTTCCCAAGCTACTTTGACTGAGAAACTCTGATTTGGCGAATCCAACCAAACAATCTCATCCTTTTGCCCCTTAGGAGTAGAGGTGGAAGGAATAGCTTCTAAAATGGGGTGCCAGCCAATAGCATGAGTGATAGGAATTCTCCATTCTAAGTTATTAATCAGCACGTTCACTCTCGCGTTGTGTTCCATACCTGAATCATAGATGAAACGTTCACCGTAGGTATCAGCGAGCGGGCTGTGAGGATGCCAATTGTCAAACCATAGAGAGGTTGTCATTCCATCTCCGATGACGTGCTTCATCTTCGGCCATGCTAAGGATCTGAGCTTTAGAATCTTTCCCCAAGCCCAAGAGCAGCTTCCTGGCGCCTTGATTGTCCAGAAATTCCTACCTCGCAAGAGATTGGATCTGATCCAAGTAGACCAGATTGAGCCATCTGAGTCATTGCACAAGTTCCAAATATGTTTCAACAAGGCAATCTTGTTCCATTCTGCTATCCTTTTTATGCCTAGCCCCCCCTCCTTTTTTGGAAGACATACCTGATCCCAAGCCACTTTAGCCCTGGTAGTGCTCATATCTGAACCTGACCAAAGAAAGGATCTCATAATTTGCTCAACATTTTTCACTACTTCCCCAGGTAATAGGAATAGAGATGCCCAATAGACCTGGATGGAGAATAAGACTGAGTTAATCAGTTGTACTCGCCCTGCGAAAGAGAGTGTTCTACAGGTCCAATGTCGAACTTTGGCGGTAATTCGATCCACGAGGCCCTTACAATTAACAGCCTTTAGTCTGGACGAGATAAGAGGCACTCCCAAATATTTCATAGGAAGCTCCCCCTCTCTAAACCCAAGAATACTGATAATCTGTTCCCTCTCAGCTCCTAACGAACCGCTCAAGAAGATGTCACTTTTGTTTGGATTTGGATATAGACCTGATAGAACCTGAAACTCTGTGAGTACATTTTTGATCATACGGATTGAATGTACATCCCCTTTGCTGAATATCATCAAGTCGTCGGCAAAGCAAAGATGAGAAATTCTGTCCTTCTTGCATCTCCAGTGGAACTTGAAGTTTTGGTTGGCACTCATATTGCAGAACAGCCCTGACAGGATTTCCATGCATAGGACAAACAAATATGGAGATAATGGATCACCTTGTCTCAGCCCTCTCCCCCCTTGGAAGTAACCCGCAAGTTCACCGTTGACGTTGATTGAGAATTGACATGATGTAACACAAACCATGATCCAATCAATGACTGTTCTAGGGAATCCCATTTTTATCAACGTAGCATCAACGAAATCCCACCGAACAGAGTCATAAGCCTTCATCAGGTCTACTTTCATAGCACAACGAGCAGGACCCGTAGTTGTGTGATAGCCTTTCATTAGTTCCTGAGACAAAAGAATATTGTCGCTGATTCTCCGTCCAGAGATAAAAGCTGTTTGATACGGACCTACTAAGGATGGTAAAACAACTTTCATTCTCCCAGCTAGAATCTTCGCGATGCATTTGTATACTGTATTGCAGCAAGATATAGGACGAAAATCTGTCAACCTCGTAGGATTAGCAACTTTAGGGATAAGGGAAATGGATGTAGCATTCATTTCTTTAAGCATTCTACGAGTCTGGAAGAAGGAGCTAACAGCGTTGATTACATCTTCCCCCACTATGTGCCACATTCTTTTGAAGAAACCTGCGTTGAAGCCATCTGGACCAGGAGCTTTGTTGTTTTTCAAACTAAACATAGCATGCTTAATCTCCTCTCTTGTGACATCTTGTGCTAGTACATGCTGTTGAGTTGCCGACAATTTGTAAATAATTGCCGATTGCATCACTTCCTCGTTCAGGACCCTAGGCATCTGTTTCACTCCCAATACACGCTGGAAGTATGCAATTACTTCTGATTTGACTGCCTCGTGTCCTTCAGCGACTTCTCCATCCTCCCTTGTAACCGAGAGAAGCTTATTTCTATTCTGTCTACCATTTACTGATTTGTGAAAGTAGCTAGTATTCTGATCCCCCAAGCTAAGCCATTGTATCCTTGCCTTTTGTCTGAAAAAACACTCTTCCGCCCTGACAGTAGAAGCATAGTTACGAACAGCATCTCTTTCTCGCATACGCAATGTTGGATCCTCAGGCGCTGTATGCAGAGCTTGTTGAGCCCTATCCATGTGATCTTTTGCATCTTTGACTCTATCGGAAATATTGGAGAAGTGAGTCTTATTGAAATGTTTAAGTTCCTGCTTTAGCTTCCTTAGTTTGCAACACAGTTGATACATTGGACACCCTCCTGAATGCTGATCCCATACTTTCTTCACCAAGGGCATGAACTCGTCATGATCCATCCACATATCGAAGAATCTGAATGGTTTCTTTATGTTCTGAACATTGCCAGTGACTTTTACCACCATGGGAGAATGATCTGACATACCAGCAGGCAAGAATCTCGCTTCCGACAATGGGAAGCGCATATTCCACTTCTCATTCACAAGCACTCTATCTAGTTTCCGCATAATCATATTCTCAGGACATTGGTTCGTCCAAGTATAATGCATACCTGAATACCGAAGATCATCCACTTTCGCTTCACGTATACATGTTTCCAATCTGTCCATATGACCAGCCCACGTAGAAGACCCCCTAACCTCTCTGACTGGTTGCGGATAGCATTAAAGTCGCCCATAAGAATCCATGGGGTTGACTCCCATCCATCACTACGACTCACAATATCAGACCATAAAGCCTCACGTACAGATGCATTATTGTCTCCGTAAATGATTGAAGTATTAAAACAGATATTGGTAGCTAATATCATGACAGAAACATGGATAGCCTGGTCTGACATTCCCAGAACATCCACCTTCACCAAATCAGCATTCCAACAAACCCAAATACGACCACGACAAGAGAAATCATAATTATACAAGAATGACCAATTACGCAGAAGAAGTTGCGAAACATTATCTTTATTCCTGTCTCTAACCCGAGTTTCAACCAAACCAAAAAAAAACCATCCTCTCTTGATGGATGAGCTGACGCAGTTCTGAATGCTTTATGGGATCATTCAAACCTCTAACATTCCAACATCCAATAATCATAGGGAAATAGAGAGGAGTACCAAACATCAACACACGGATTACCTTGACTTGCCCCCCTCGAGGAGCCAGATTTCTTACTCTTCTTTGAAAAGCCTGGAGAACCCGTTTTCTTTTTTTCTAGAGAGTCTCTAGCCTTGCTAGCTAACTGATTAATAAAAGTTTCCCCGTCAGAAGAAATCGGACTTTGCGGACTTGTTGGGATCAGTGACGTCGACTCCTTATCATCATCTTCCTTACCTGTACCACCTCCCATAACTCCAATATCAACATTCACCTCATGACTAACAGGGTTCATGGTTGCATTACAGATGGTTGAACTTTGATCTAAAGAAGTACATGCATCCCCTTCCTCCGGCACCATGTCTGCTCGTAAGCTCTTCAAAATAAGAGGAGAGGTAGGATTTTCATCTTCATAACAACCAGCATTGGGCACATCTAATGTCGCAGATTCATTCGTATTACAATCAGCACTCTGTAAAGCAGATGCTAAACAACCATTCTCATTACAATTAAGCTCTTTAGATGCCAAACAATCATTCTCACCAATCGTAACACCCTTATTTCGTTTACCAACTACCTGCCATTGAAGCTGATTCTGCTTATTATCTGCATGTTTAGAGTTCACAGCTCCTATTTTCCTTTTGCCCTCTGCCCCCATTGTACGATCATCAACTTTACTGGTAGCACATATCGCTGTGGTATGTCAAAGACATTGCAATTATTGCACCTTGAAGGAATCCATTCATAATCCGCTGAAATTGTTATGAATAACCCATTTGGACAGCGAAGGTCGTATTCCTTCAGCGTTTCGAAGATGATAGCCTCGCTAGACTTGCCAGTCACCATTTCTGCTACACAGTTAGGCTTGACAAAAAAGCTTGGACGATTGGCCACCGTCAACTAAACTGGGTTTCGCAGCTACAGCTGGCATGCAAGGATCTTTGCAGATGTGTCTAAAGCTTCGAATTTGGTTTTTGATCAAATCGAATGTATCATTCGCGATAAGCTTGTTTTGATGAGGAATGTTCAACAAACAGATGAAAACATAAGGATCCAAAGACTTTGGAGGGTCAATAAACATGGAGATGTTTAGCTGGTTGTTTTTGTACCCCTAGCATATCTAGTTGGTCCAAGTTTTTGTTTTGTTATGTGGCTAGCCTGTAGCCATTTGTTGGTTTTCGTTTCTGTCCTCATTGTAAATCTTGGGTGTGCCCATTATATTCTTTGTATCATTTTCTTTTAATACATAAGTCAGCTTACCAAAAAAAAAAACTACGGGTCCTGCTCGTTGTGCTATGAAAGTAGACCTGATGAAGGCTTATGACTCTGTTCGGTGGGATTTCGTTGATGCTACGTTGATAGAAATGGGATTCCCTGGAACAGTCATTGATTGGATCATGGTTTGTGTTACATCATGTCAATTCTCGATCAACGTCAACGGTGAACTTGCGGGTTACTTCCAAGGGGGGAGAGGGCTGAGACAAGGTGATCCATTATCTCCATATTTGTTTGTCCTATGCATGGAAATCCTGTCAGGGCTGTTCTGCAATATGAGTGCCAACCAAAACTTCAAGTTCCACTGGAGATGCAAGAAGGACAGAATTTCTCATCTTTGCTTTGCCGACGACTTGATGATATTCAGCAAAGGGGATGTACATTCAATCCGTATGATCAAAAATGTACTCACAGAGTTTCAGGTTCTATCAGGTCTATATCCAAATCCAAACAAAAGTGACATCTTCTTGAGCGGTTCGTTAGGTGCTGAGAGGGGACAGATTATCAGTATTCTTGGGTTTAGAGAGGGGGAGCTTCCTATGAAATATTTGGGAGTGCCTCTTATCTCGTCCAGACTAAAGGCTGTTAATTGTAAGGGCCTCGTGGATCGAATTACCGCCAAAGTTCGACATTGGACCTGCAGAACACTCTCTTTCGCAGGGCGAGTACAACTGATTAACTCAGTCTTATTCTCCATCCAGGTCTATTGGGCATCTCTATTCCTATTACCTGGGGAAGTAGTGAAAAATGTTGAGCAAATTATGAGATCCTTTCTTTGGTCAGGTTCAGATATGAGCGCTACCAGGGCTAAAGTGGCTTGGGATCAGGCATGTCTTCCAAAAAAGGAGGGGGGGCTAGGCATAAAAAGGATAGCAGAATGGAACAAGATTGCCTTGTTGAAACATATTTGGAACTTGTGCAATGACTCAGATGGCTCGATCTGGTCTACTTGGATCAGATCCAATCTCTTGCGAGGTAGGAATTTCTGGACAATCAAGGCGCCAGGAAGCTGCTCTTGGGCTTGGGGAAAGATTCTAAAGCTCAGATCCTTAGCATGGCCGAAGATGAAGCACGTCATCGGAGATGGAATGACAACCTCTCTATGGTTTGACAATTGGCATCCTCACAGCCCGCTCGCTGATACCTACGGTGAACGTTTCATCTATGATTCGGGTATGGAACACAACGCGAGAGTGAACGTGCTGATTAATAACTTAGAATGGAGAATTCCTATCACTCATGCTATTGGCTGGCACCCCATTATAGAAGCTATTCCTTCCACCTCTACTCCTAAGGGGCAAAAGGATGAGATTGTTTGGTTGGATTCGCCAAATCAGAGTTTCTCGGTCAAAGTAGCTTGGGAACAACTAAGAATTCATCATCAAATGGTTGATTGGCATGACATCGTGTGGTTCAAGAATGCTGTCCCAAGACATGCATTTCTTCTTTGGGTGGCTATCCAACGGAAACTCTCAACGTAGGATAGACTTCATATCGGTTTGGTATTCATGGTCCCAATAGGTGCTCACTCTGTCTCCGCAATAATGAAGATCACAACCACTTGTTCTTTGAATGCTCCTTTGCGAAAGCATTATGGTGGAATGTTTGTGATAGATGCGACATTCCAAGAATGACAAAAAGCTTGGATGGATGGATTCGATTGGCCACTGTCTCTTGGCATGGAAAAAGTTTCGTCAACTTTTCTCGTAAACTGGGTTTCGCAGCTACAGTGTATTGTATCTGGCAAGAACGGAATGCAAGGATCTTTGCAGATGTGTCTAAAGCTTCGAATTTGGTTTTTGATCAAATCGAATGTATCATTCGCGATAAGCTTGTTTTGATGAGGAATGTTCAACAAACAGATGAAAACATAAGGATCCAAAGACTTTGGAGGGTCAATAACATGGACTCTTAATTTGATGTTTAGCTGGTTGTTTTTGTACCCCTAGCATATCTAGTTGGTCCAAGTTTTTGTTTTGTTATGTGGCTAGCCTGTAGCCATTTGTTGGTTTTCGTTTTCTGTCCTCATTGTAAATCTTGGGTGTGCCCATTATATTCTTTGTATCATTTTCTTTTAATACACAAGTCAGCTTACCAAAAAAAAAAAACTACGGGTCCTGCTCGTTGTGCTATGAAAGTAGACCTGATGAAGGCTTATGACTCTGTTCGGTGGGATTTCGTTGATGCTACGTTGATAGAAATGGGATTCCCTGGAACAGTCATTGATTGGATCATGGTTTGTGTTACATCATGTCAATTCTCGATCAACGTCAACGGTGAACTTGCGGGTTACTTCCAAGGGGGGAGAGGGCTGAGACAAGGTGATCCATTATCTCCATATTTGTTTGTCCTATGCATGGAAATCCTGTCAGGGCTGTTCTGCAATATGAGTGCCAACCAAAACTTCAAGTTCCACTGGAGATGCAAGAAGGACAGAATTTCTCATCTTTGCTTTGCCGACGACTTGATGATATTCAGCAAAGGGGATGTACATTCAATCCGTATGATCAAAAATGTACTCACAGAGTTTCAGGTTCTATCAGGTCTATATCCAAATCCAAACAAAAGTGACATCTTCTTGAGCGGTTCGTTAGGTGCTGAGAGGGGACAGATTATCAGTATTCTTGGGTTTAGAGAGGGGGAGCTTCCTATGAAATATTTGGGAGTGCCTCTTATCTCGTCCAGACTAAAGGCTGTTAATTGTAAGGGCCTCGTGGATCGAATTACCGCCAAAGTTCGACATTGGACCTGCAGAACACTCTCTTTCGCAGGGCGAGTACAACTGATTAACTCAGTCTTATTCTCCATCCAGGTCTATTGGGCATCTCTATTCCTATTACCTGGGGAAGTAGTGAAAAATGTTGAGCAAATTATGAGATCCTTTCTTTGGTCAGGTTCAGATATGAGCGCTACCAGGGCTAAAGTGGCTTGGGATCAGGCATGTCTTCCAAAAAAGGAGGGGGGGGCTAGGCATAAAAAGGATAGCAGAATGGAACAAGATTGCCTTGTTGAAACATATTTGGAACTTGTGCAATGACTCAGATGGCTCGATCTGGTCTACTTGGATCAGATCCAATCTCTTGCGAGGTAGGAATTTCTGGACAATCAAGGCGCCAGGAAGCTGCTCTTGGGCTTGGGGAAAGATTCTAAAGCTCAGATCCTTAGCATGGCCGAAGATGAAGCACGTCATCGGAGATGGAATGACAACCTCTCTATGGTTTGACAATTGGCATCCTCACAGCCCGCTCGCTGATACCTACGGTGAACGTTTCATCTATGATTCGGGTATGGAACACAACGCGAGAGTGAACGTGCTGATTAATAACTTAGAATGGAGAATTCCTATCACTCATGCTATTGGCTGGCACCCCATTATAGAAGCTATTCCTTCCACCTCTACTCCTAAGGGGCAAAAGGATGAGATTGTTTGGTTGGATTCGCCAAATCAGAGTTTCTCGGTCAAAGTAGCTTGGGAACAACTAAGAATTCATCATCAAATGGTTGATTGGCATGACATCGTGTGGTTCAAGAATGCTGTCCCAAGACATGCATTTCTTCTTTGGGTGGCTATCCAACGGAAACTCTCAACGTAGGATAGACTTCATATCGGTTTGGTATTCATGGTCCCAATAGGTGCTCACTCTGTCTCCGCAATAATGAAGATCACAACCACTTGTTCTTTGAATGCTCCTTTGCGAAAGCATTATGGTGGAATGTTTGTGATAGATGCGACATTCCAAGAATGACAAAAAGCTTGGATGGATGGATTCGATTGGCCACTGTCTCTTGGCATGGAAAAAGTTTCGTCAACTTTTCTCGTAAACTGGGTTTCGCAGCTACAGTGTATTGTATCTGGCAAGAACGGAATGCAAGGATCTTTGCAGATGTGTCTAAAGCTTCGAATTTGGTTTTTGATCAAATCGAATGTATCATTCGCGATAAGCTTGTTTTGATGAGGAATGTTCAACAAACAGATGAAAACATAAGGATCCAAAGACTTTGGAGGGTCAATAACATGGACTCTTAATTTGATGTTTAGCTGGTTGTTTTTGTACCCCTAGCATATCTAGTTGGTCCAAGTTTTTGTTTTGTTATGTGGCTAGCCTGTAGCCATTTGTTGGTTTTCGTTTCTGTCCTCATTGTAAATCTTGGGTGTGCCCATTATATTCTTTGTATCATTTTCTTTTAATACATAAGTCAGCTTACCAAAAAAAAAAAAAACTACGGGTCCTGCTCGTTGTGCTATGAAAGTAGACCTGATGAAGGCTTATGACTCTGTTCGGTGGGATTTCGTTGATGCTACGTTGATAGAAATGGGATTCCCTGGAACAGTCATTGATTGGATCATGGTTTGTGTTACATCATGTCAATTCTCGATCAACGTCAACGGTGAACTTGCGGGTTACTTCCAAGGGGGGAGAGGGCTGAGACAAGGTGATCCATTATCTCCATATTTGTTTGTCCTATGCATGGAAATCCTGTCAGGGCTGTTCTGCAATATGAGTGCCAACCAAAACTTCAAGTTCCACTGGAGATGCAAGAAGGACAGAATTTCTCATCTTTGCTTTGCCGACGACTTGATGATATTCAGCAAAGGGGATGTACATTCAATCCGTATGATCAAAAATGTACTCACAGAGTTTCAGGTTCTATCAGGTCTATATCCAAATCCAAACAAAAGTGACATCTTCTTGAGCGGTTCGTTAGGTGCTGAGAGGGGACAGATTATCAGTATTCTTGGGTTTAGAGAGGGGGAGCTTCCTATGAAATATTTGGGAGTGCCTCTTATCTCGTCCAGACTAAAGGCTGTTAATTGTAAGGGCCTCGTGGATCGAATTACCGCCAAAGTTCGACATTGGACCTGCAGAACACTCTCTTTCGCAGGGCGAGTACAACTGATTAACTCAGTCTTATTCTCCATCCAGGTCTATTGGGCATCTCTATTCCTATTACCTGGGGAAGTAGTGAAAAATGTTGAGCAAATTATGAGATCCTTTCTTTGGTCAGGTTCAGATATGAGCGCTACCAGGGCTAAAGTGGCTTGGGATCAGGCATGTCTTCCAAAAAAGGAGGGGGGGCTAGGCATAAAAAGGATAGCAGAATGGAACAAGATTGCCTTGTTGAAACATATTTGGAACTTGTGCAATGACTCAGATGGCTCGATCTGGTCTACTTGGATCAGATCCAATCTCTTGCGAGGTAGGAATTTCTGGACAATCAAGGCGCCAGGAAGCTGCTCTTGGGCTTGGGGAAAGATTCTAAAGCTCAGATCCTTAGCATGGCCGAAGATGAAGCACGTCATCGGAGATGGAATGACAACCTCTCTATGGTTTGACAATTGGCATCCTCACAGCCCGCTCGCTGATACCTACGGTGAACGTTTCATCTATGATTCGGGTATGGAACACAACGCGAGAGTGAACGTGCTGATTAATAACTTAGAATGGAGAATTCCTATCACTCATGCTATTGGCTGGCACCCCATTATAGAAGCTATTCCTTCCACCTCTACTCCTAAGGGGCAAAAGGATGAGATTGTTTGGTTGGATTCGCCAAATCAGAGTTTCTCGGTCAAAGTAGCTTGGGAACAACTAAGAATTCATCATCAAATGGTTGATTGGCATGACATCGTGTGGTTCAAGAATGCTGTCCCAAGACATGCATTTCTTCTTTGGGTGGCTATCCAACGGAAACTCTCAACGTAGGATAGACTTCATATCGGTTTGGTATTCATGGTCCCAATAGGTGCTCACTCTGTCTCCGCAATAATGAAGATCACAACCACTTGTTCTTTGAATGCTCCTTTGCGAAAGCATTATGGTGGAATGTTTGTGATAGATGCGACATTCCAAGAATGACAAAAAGGCTTGGATGGATGGATTCGATTGGCCACTGTCTCTTGGCATGGAAAAAGTTTCGTCAACTTTTCTCGTAAACTGGGTTTCGCAGCTACAGTGTATTGTATCTGGCAAGAACGGAATGCAAGGATCTTTGCAGATGTGTCTAAAGCTTCGAATTTGGTTTTTGATCAAATCGAATGTATCATTCGCGATAAGCTTGTTTTGATGAGGAATGTTCAACAAACAGATGAAAACATAAGGATCCAAAGACTTTGGAGGGTCAATAACATGGACTCTTAATTTGATGTTTAGCTGGTTGTTTTTGTACCCCTAGCATATCTAGTTGGTCCAAGTTTTTGTTTTGTTATGTGGCTAGCCTGTAGCCATTTGTTGGTTTTCGTTTCTGTCCTCATTGTAAATCTTGGGTGTGCCCATTATATTCTTTGTATCATTTTCTTTTAATACATAAGTCAGCTTACCAAAAAAAAAAAAAAACTACGGGTCCTGCTCGTTGTGCTATGAAAGTAGACCTGATGAAGGCTTATGACTCTGTTCGGTGGGATTTCGTTGATGCTACGTTGATAGAAATGGGATTCCCTGGAACAGTCATTGATTGGATCATGGTTTGTGTTACATCATGTCAATTCTCGATCAACGTCAACGGTGAACTTGCGGGTTACTTCCAAGGGGGGAGAGGGCTGAGACAAGGTGATCCATTATCTCCATATTTGTTTGTCCTATGCATGGAAATCCTGTCAGGGCTGTTCTGCAATATGAGTGCCAACCAAAACTTCAAGTTCCACTGGAGATGCAAGAAGGACAGAATTTCTCATCTTTGCTTTGCCGACGACTTGATGATATTCAGCAAAGGGGATGTACATTCAATCCGTATGATCAAAAATGTACTCACAGAGTTTCAGGTTCTATCAGGTCTATATCCAAATCCAAACAAAAGTGACATCTTCTTGAGCGGTTCGTTAGGTGCTGAGAGGGGACAGATTATCAGTATTCTTGGGTTTAGAGAGGGGGAGCTTCCTATGAAATATTTGGGAGTGCCTCTTATCTCGTCCAGACTAAAGGCTGTTAATTGTAAGGGCCTCGTGGATCGAATTACCGCCAAAGTTCGACATTGGACCTGCAGAACACTCTCTTTCGCAGGGCGAGTACAACTGATTAACTCAGTCTTATTCTCCATCCAGGTCTATTGGGCATCTCTATTCCTATTACCTGGGGAAGTAGTGAAAAATGTTGAGCAAATTATGAGATCCTTTCTTTGGTCAGGTTCAGATATGAGCGCTACCAGGGCTAAAGTGGCTTGGGATCAGGCATGTCTTCCAAAAAAGGAGGGGGGGCTAGGCATAAAAAGGATAGCAGAATGGAACAAGATTGCCTTGTTGAAACATATTTGGAACTTGTGCAATGACTCAGATGGCTCGATCTGGTCTACTTGGATCAGATCCAATCTCTTGCGAGGTAGGAATTTCTGGACAATCAAGGCGCCAGGAAGCTGCTCTTGGGCTTGGGGAAAGATTCTAAAGCTCAGATCCTTAGCATGGCCGAAGATGAAGCACGTCATCGGAGATGGAATGACAACCTCTCTATGGTTTGACAATTGGCATCCTCACAGCCCGCTCGCTGATACCTACGGTGAACGTTTCATCTATGATTCGGGTATGGAACACAACGCGAGAGTGAACGTGCTGATTAATAACTTAGAATGGAGAATTCCTATCACTCATGCTATTGGCTGGCACCCCATTATAGAAGCTATTCCTTCCACCTCTACTCCTAAGGGGCAAAAGGATGAGATTGTTTGGTTGGATTCGCCAAATCAGAGTTTCTCGGTCAAAGTAGCTTGGGAACAACTAAGAATTCATCATCAAATGGTTGATTGGCATGACATCGTGTGGTTCAAGAATGCTGTCCCAAGACATGCATTTCTTCTTTGGGTGGCTATCCAACGGAAACTCTCAACGTAGGATAGACTTCATATCGGTTTGGTATTCATGGTCCCAATAGGTGCTCACTCTGTCTCCGCAATAATGAAGATCACAACCACTTGTTCTTTGAATGCTCCTTTGCGAAAGCATTATGGTGGAATGTTTGTGATAGATGCGACATTCCAAGAATGACAAAAAGCTTGGATGGATGGATTCGATTGGCCACTGTCTCTTGGCATGGAAAAAGTTTCGTCAACTTTTCTCGTAAACTGGGTTTCGCAGCTACAGTGTATTGTATCTGGCAAGAACGGAATGCAAGGATCTTTGCAGATGTGTCTAAAGCTTCGAATTTGGTTTTTGATCAAATCGAATGTATCATTCGCGATAAGCTTGTTTTGATGAGGAATGTTCAACAAACAGATGAAAACATAAGGATCCAAAGACTTTGGAGGGTCAATAACATGGACTCTTAATTTGATGTTTAGCTGGTTGTTTTTGTACCCCTAGCATATCTAGTTGGTCCAAGTTTTTGTTTTGTTATGTGGCTAGCCTGTAGCCATTTGTTGGTTTTCGTTTCTGTCCTCATTGTAAATCTTGGGTGTGCCCATTATATTCTTTGTATCATTTTCTTTTAATACATAAGTCAGCTTACCAAAAAAAAAAAAAAAACTACGGGTCCTGCTCGTTGTGCTATGAAAGTAGACCTGATGAAGGCTTATGACTCTGTTCGGTGGGATTTCGTTGATGCTACGTTGATAGAAATGGGATTCCCTGGAACAGTCATTGATTGGATCATGGTTTGTGTTACATCATGTCAATTCTCGATCAACGTCAACGGTGAACTTGCGGGTTACTTCCAAGGGGGGAGAGGGCTGAGACAAGGTGATCCATTATCTCCATATTTGTTTGTCCTATGCATGGAAATCCTGTCAGGGCTGTTCTGCAATATGAGTGCCAACCAAAACTTCAAGTTCCACTGGAGATGCAAGAAGGACAGAATTTCTCATCTTTGCTTTGCCGACGACTTGATGATATTCAGCAAAGGGGATGTACATTCAATCCGTATGATCAAAAATGTACTCACAGAGTTTCAGGTTCTATCAGGTCTATATCCAAATCCAAACAAAAGTGACATCTTCTTGAGCGGTTCGTTAGGTGCTGAGAGGGGACAGATTATCAGTATTCTTGGGTTTAGAGAGGGGGAGCTTCCTATGAAATATTTGGGAGTGCCTCTTATCTCGTCCAGACTAAAGGCTGTTAATTGTAAGGGCCTCGTGGATCGAATTACCGCCAAAGTTCGACATTGGACCTGCAGAACACTCTCTTTCGCAGGGCGAGTACAACTGATTAACTCAGTCTTATTCTCCATCCAGGTCTATTGGGCATCTCTATTCCTATTACCTGGGGAAGTAGTGAAAAATGTTGAGCAAATTATGAGATCCTTTCTTTGGTCAGGTTCAGATATGAGCGCTACCAGGGCTAAAGTGGCTTGGGATCAGGCATGTCTTCCAAAAAAGGAGGGGGGGCTAGGCATAAAAAGGATAGCAGAATGGAACAAGATTGCCTTGTTGAAACATATTTGGAACTTGTGCAATGACTCAGATGGCTCGATCTGGTCTACTTGGATCAGATCCAATCTCTTGCGAGGTAGGAATTTCTGGACAATCAAGGCGCCAGGAAGCTGCTCTTGGGCTTGGGGAAAGATTCTAAAGCTCAGATCCTTAGCATGGCCGAAGATGAAGCACGTCATCGGAGATGGAATGACAACCTCTCTATGGTTTGACAATTGGCATCCTCACAGCCCGCTCGCTGATACCTACGGTGAACGTTTCATCTATGATTCGGGTATGGAACACAACGCGAGAGTGAACGTGCTGATTAATAACTTAGAATGGAGAATTCCTATCACTCATGCTATTGGCTGGCACCCCATTATAGAAGCTATTCCTTCCACCTCTACTCCTAAGGGGCAAAAGGATGAGATTGTTTGGTTGGATTCGCCAAATCAGAGTTTCTCGGTCAAAGTAGCTTGGGAACAACTAAGAATTCATCATCAAATGGTTGATTGGCATGACATCGTGTGGTTCAAGAATGCTGTCCCAAGACATGCATTTCTTCTTTGGGTGGCTATCCAACGGAAACTCTCAACGTAGGATAGACTTCATATCGGTTTGGTATTCATGGTCCCAATAGGTGCTCACTCTGTCTCCGCAATAATGAAGATCACAACCACTTGTTCTTTGAATGCTCCTTTGCGAAAGCATTATGGTGGAATGTTTGTGATAGATGCGACATTCCAAGAATGACAAAAAGCTTGGATGGATGGATTCGATTGGCCACTGTCTCTTGGCATGGAAAAAGTTTCGTCAACTTTTCTCGTAAACTGGGTTTCGCAGCTACAGTGTATTGTATCTGGCAAGAACGGAATGCAAGGATCTTTGCAGATGTGTCTAAAGCTTCGAATTTGGTTTTTGATCAAATCGAATGTATCATTCGCGATAAGCTTGTTTTGATGAGGAATGTTCAACAAACAGATGAAAACATAAGGATCCAAAGACTTTGGAGGGTCAATAACATGGACTCTTAATTTGATGTTTAGCTGGTTGTTTTTGTACCCCTAGCATATCTAGTTGGTCCAAGTTTTTGTTTTGTTATGTGGCTAGCCTGTAGCCATTTGTTGGTTTTCGTTTCTGTCCTCATTGTAAATCTTGGGTGTGCCCATTATATTCTTTGTATCATTTTCTTTTAATACATAAGTCAGCTTACCAAAAAAAAAAAAAAAACTACGGGTCCTGCTCGTTGTGCTATGAAAGTAGACCTGATGAAGGCTTATGACTCTGTTCGGTGGGATTTCGTTGATGCTACGTTGATAGAAATGGGATTCCCTGGAACAGTCATTGATTGGATCATGGTTTGTGTTACATCATGTCAATTCTCGATCAACGTCAACGGTGAACTTGCGGGTTACTTCCAAGGGGGGAGAGGGCTGAGACAAGGTGATCCATTATCTCCATATTTGTTTGTCCTATGCATGGAAATCCTGTCAGGGCTGTTCTGCAATATGAGTGCCAACCAAAACTTCAAGTTCCACTGGAGATGCAAGAAGGACAGAATTTCTCATCTTTGCTTTGCCGACGACTTGATGATATTCAGCAAAGGGGATGTACATTCAATCCGTATGATCAAAAATGTACTCACAGAGTTTCAGGTTCTATCAGGTCTATATCCAAATCCAAACAAAAGTGACATCTTCTTGAGCGGTTCGTTAGGTGCTGAGAGGGGACAGATTATCAGTATTCTTGGGTTTAGAGAGGGGGAGCTTCCTATGAAATATTTGGGAGTGCCTCTTATCTCGTCCAGACTAAAGGCTGTTAATTGTAAGGGCCTCGTGGATCGAATTACCGCCAAAGTTCGACATTGGACCTGCAGAACACTCTCTTTCGCAGGGCGAGTACAACTGATTAACTCAGTCTTATTCTCCATCCAGGTCTATTGGGCATCTCTATTCCTATTACCTGGGGAAGTAGTGAAAAATGTTGAGCAAATTATGAGATCCTTTCTTTGGTCAGGTTCAGATATGAGCGCTACCAGGGCTAAAGTGGCTTGGGATCAGGCATGTCTTCCAAAAAAGGAGGGGGGGCTAGGCATAAAAAGGATAGCAGAATGGAACAAGATTGCCTTGTTGAAACATATTTGGAACTTGTGCAATGACTCAGATGGCTCGATCTGGTCTACTTGGATCAGATCCAATCTCTTGCGAGGTAGGAATTTCTGGACAATCAAGGCGCCAGGAAGCTGCTCTTGGGCTTGGGGAAAGATTCTAAAGCTCAGATCCTTAGCATGGCCGAAGATGAAGCACGTCATCGGAGATGGAATGACAACCTCTCTATGGTTTGACAATTGGCATCCTCACAGCCCGCTCGCTGATACCTACGGTGAACGTTTCATCTATGATTCGGGTATGGAACACAACGCGAGAGTGAACGTGCTGATTAATAACTTAGAATGGAGAATTCCTATCACTCATGCTATTGGCTGGCACCCCATTATAGAAGCTATTCCTTCCACCTCTACTCCTAAGGGGCAAAAGGATGAGATTGTTTGGTTGGATTCGCCAAATCAGAGTTTCTCGGTCAAAGTAGCTTGGGAACAACTAAGAATTCATCATCAAATGGTTGATTGGCATGACATCGTGTGGTTCAAGAATGCTGTCCCAAGACATGCATTTCTTCTTTGGGTGGCTATCCAACGGAAACTCTCAACGTAGGATAGACTTCATATCGGTTTGGTATTCATGGTCCCAATAGGTGCTCACTCTGTCTCCGCAATAATGAAGATCACAACCACTTGTTCTTTGAATGCTCCTTTGCGAAAGCATTATGGTGGAATGTTTGTGATAGATGCGACATTCCAAGAATGACAAAAAGCTTGGATGGATGGATTCGATTGGCCACTGTCTCTTGGCATGGAAAAAGTTTCGTCAACTTTTCTCGTAAACTGGGTTTCGCAGCTACAGTGTATTGTATCTGGCAAGAACGGAATGCAAGGATCTTTGCAGATGTGTCTAAAGCTTCGAATTTGGTTTTTGATCAAATCGAATGTATCATTCGCGATAAGCTTGTTTTGATGAGGAATGTTCAACAAACAGATGAAAACATAAGGATCCAAAGACTTTGGAGGGTCAATAACATGGACTCTTAATTTGATGTTTAGCTGGTTGTTTTTGTACCCCTAGCATATCTAGTTGGTCCAAGTTTTTGTTTTGTTATGTGGCTAGCCTGTAGCCATTTGTTGGTTTTCGTTTCTGTCCTCATTGTAAATCTTGGGTGTGCCCATTATATTCTTTGTATCATTTTCTTTTAATACATAAGTCAGCTTACCAAAAAAAAAAAAAAAAACTACGGGTCCTGCTCGTTGTGCTATGAAAGTAGACCTGATGAAGGCTTATGACTCTGTTCGGTGGGATTTCGTTGATGCTACGTTGATAGAAATGGGATTCCCTGGAACAGTCATTGATTGGATCATGGTTTGTGTTACATCATGTCAATTCTCGATCAACGTCAACGGTGAACTTGCGGGTTACTTCCAAGGGGGGAGAGGGCTGAGACAAGGTGATCCATTATCTCCATATTTGTTTGTCCTATGCATGGAAATCCTGTCAGGGCTGTTCTGCAATATGAGTGCCAACCAAAACTTCAAGTTCCACTGGAGATGCAAGAAGGACAGAATTTCTCATCTTTGCTTTGCCGACGACTTGATGATATTCAGCAAAGGGGATGTACATTCAATCCGTATGATCAAAAATGTACTCACAGAGTTTCAGGTTCTATCAGGTCTATATCCAAATCCAAACAAAAGTGACATCTTCTTGAGCGGTTCGTTAGGTGCTGAGAGGGGACAGATTATCAGTATTCTTGGGTTTAGAGAGGGGGAGCTTCCTATGAAATATTTGGGAGTGCCTCTTATCTCGTCCAGACTAAAGGCTGTTAATTGTAAGGGCCTCGTGGATCGAATTACCGCCAAAGTTCGACATTGGACCTGCAGAACACTCTCTTTCGCAGGGCGAGTACAACTGATTAACTCAGTCTTATTCTCCATCCAGGTCTATTGGGCATCTCTATTCCTATTACCTGGGGAAGTAGTGAAAAATGTTGAGCAAATTATGAGATCCTTTCTTTGGTCAGGTTCAGATATGAGCGCTACCAGGGCTAAAGTGGCTTGGGATCAGGCATGTCTTCCAAAAAAGGAGGGGGGGCTAGGCATAAAAAGGATAGCAGAATGGAACAAGATTGCCTTGTTGAAACATATTTGGAACTTGTGCAATGACTCAGATGGCTCGATCTGGTCTACTTGGATCAGATCCAATCTCTTGCGAGGTAGGAATTTCTGGACAATCAAGGCGCCAGGAAGCTGCTCTTGGGCTTGGGGAAAGATTCTAAAGCTCAGATCCTTAGCATGGCCGAAGATGAAGCACGTCATCGGAGATGGAATGACAACCTCTCTATGGTTTGACAATTGGCATCCTCACAGCCCGCTCGCTGATACCTACGGTGAACGTTTCATCTATGATTCGGGTATGGAACACAACGCGAGAGTGAACGTGCTGATTAATAACTTAGAATGGAGAATTCCTATCACTCATGCTATTGGCTGGCACCCCATTATAGAAGCTATTCCTTCCACCTCTACTCCTAAGGGGCAAAAGGATGAGATTGTTTGGTTGGATTCGCCAAATCAGAGTTTCTCGGTCAAAGTAGCTTGGGAACAACTAAGAATTCATCATCAAATGGTTGATTGGCATGACATCGTGTGGTTCAAGAATGCTGTCCCAAGACATGCATTTCTTCTTTGGGTGGCTATCCAACGGAAACTCTCAACGTAGGATAGACTTCATATCGGTTTGGTATTCATGGTCCCAATAGGTGCTCACTCTGTCTCCGCAATAATGAAGATCACAACCACTTGTTCTTTGAATGCTCCTTTGCGAAAGCATTATGGTGGAATGTTTGTGATAGATGCGACATTCCAAGAATGACAAAAAGCTTGGATGGAATGGATTCGATTGGCCACTGTCTCTTGGCATGGAAAAAGTTTCGTCAACTTTTCTCGTAAACTGGGTTTCGCAGCTACAGTGTATTGTATCTGGCAAGAACGGAATGCAAGGATCTTTGCAGATGTGTCTAAAGCTTCGAATTTGGTTTTTGATCAAATCGAATGTATCATTCGCGATAAGCTTGTTTTGATGAGGAATGTTCAACAAACAGATGAAAACATAAGGATCCAAAGACTTTGGAGGGTCAATAACATGGACTCTTAATTTGATGTTTAGCTGGTTGTTTTTGTACCCCTAGCATATCTAGTTGGTCCAAGTTTTTGTTTTGTTATGTGGCTAGCCTGTAGCCATTTGTTGGTTTTCGTTTCTGTCCTCATTGTAAATCTTGGGTGTGCCCATTATATTCTTTGTATCATTTTCTTTTAATACATAAGTCAGCTTACCAAAAAAAAAAAAAAAAACTACGGGTCCTGCTCGTTGTGCTATGAAAGTAGACCTGATGAAGGCTTATGACTCTGTTCGGTGGGATTTCGTTGATGCTACGTTGATAGAAATGGGATTCCCTGGAACAGTCATTGATTGGATCATGGTTTGTGTTACATCATGTCAATTCTCGATCAACGTCAACGGTGAACTTGCGGGTTACTTCCAAGGGGGGAGAGGGCTGAGACAAGGTGATCCATTATCTCCATATTTGTTTGTCCTATGCATGGAAATCCTGTCAGGGCTGTTCTGCAATATGAGTGCCAACCAAAACTTCAAGTTCCACTGGAGATGCAAGAAGGACAGAATTTCTCATCTTTGCTTTGCCGACGACTTGATGATATTCAGCAAAGGGGATGTACATTCAATCCGTATGATCAAAAATGTACTCACAGAGTTTCAGGTTCTATCAGGTCTATATCCAAATCCAAACAAAAGTGACATCTTCTTGAGCGGTTCGTTAGGTGCTGAGAGGGGACAGATTATCAGTATTCTTGGGTTTAGAGAGGGGGAGCTTCCTATGAAATATTTGGGAGTGCCTCTTATCTCGTCCAGACTAAAGGCTGTTAATTGTAAGGGCCTCGTGGATCGAATTACCGCCAAAGTTCGACATTGGACCTGCAGAACACTCTCTTTCGCAGGGCGAGTACAACTGATTAACTCAGTCTTATTCTCCATCCAGGTCTATTGGGCATCTCTATTCCTATTACCTGGGGAAGTAGTGAAAAATGTTGAGCAAATTATGAGATCCTTTCTTTGGTCAGGTTCAGATATGAGCGCTACCAGGGCTAAAGTGGCTTGGGATCAGGCATGTCTTCCAAAAAAGGAGGGGGGGGGCTAGGCATAAAAAGGATAGCAGAATGGAACAAGATTGCCTTGTTGAAACATATTTGGAACTTGTGCAATGACTCAGATGGCTCGATCTGGTCTACTTGGATCAGATCCAATCTCTTGCGAGGTAGGAATTTCTGGACAATCAAGGCGCCAGGAAGCTGCTCTTGGGCTTGGGGAAAGATTCTAAAGCTCAGATCCTTAGCATGGCCGAAGATGAAGCACGTCATCGGAGATGGAATGACAACCTCTCTATGGTTTGACAATTGGCATCCTCACAGCCCGCTCGCTGATACCTACGGTGAACGTTTCATCTATGATTCGGGTATGGAACACAACGCGAGAGTGAACGTGCTGATTAATAACTTAGAATGGAGAATTCCTATCACTCATGCTATTGGCTGGCACCCCATTATAGAAGCTATTCCTTCCACCTCTACTCCTAAGGGGCAAAAGGATGAGATTGTTTGGTTGGATTCGCCAAATCAGAGTTTCTCGGTCAAAGTAGCTTGGGAGCAACTAAGAATTCATCATCAAATGGTTGATTGGCATGACATCGTGTGGTTCAAGAATGCTGTCCCAAGACATGCATTTCTTCTTTGGGTGGCTATCCAACGGAAACTCTCAACGTAGGATAGACTTCATATCGGTTTGGTATTCATGGTCCCAATAGGTGCTCACTCTGTCTCCGCAATAATGAAGATCACAACCACTTGTTCTTTGAATGCTCCTTTGCGAAAGCATTATGGTGGAATGTTTGTGATAGATGCGACATTCCAAGAATGACAAAAAGCTTGGATGGAATGGATTCGATTGGCCACTGTCTCTTGGCATGGAAAAAGTTTCGTCAACTTTTCTCGTAAACTGGGTTTCGCAGCTACAGTGTATTGTATCTGGCAAGAACGGAATGCAAGGATCTTTGCAGATGTGTCTAAAGCTTCGAATTTGGTTTTTGATCAAATCGAATGTATCATTCGCGATAAGCTTGTTTTGATGAGGAATGTTCAACAAACAGATGAAAACATAAGGATCCAAAGACTTTGGAGGGTCAATAACATGGACTCTTAATTTGATGTTTAGCTGGTTGTTTTTGTACCCCTAGCATATCTAGTTGGTCCAAGTTTTTGTTTTGTTATGTGGCTAGCCTGTAGCCATTTGTTGGTTTTCGTTTCTGTCCTCATTGTAAATCTTGGGTGTGCCCATTATATTCTTTGTATCATTTTCTTTTAATACATAAGTCAGCTTACCAAAAAAAAAAAAAAAACTACGGGTCCTGCTCGTTGTGCTATGAAAGTAGACCTGATGAAGGCTTATGACTCTGTTCGGTGGGATTTCGTTGATGCTACGTTGATAGAAATGGGATTCCCTAGGAACAGTCATTGATTGGATCATGGTTTGTGTTACATCATGTCAATTCTCGATCAACGTCAACGGTGAACTTGCGGGTTACTTCCAAGGGGGGAGAGGGCTGAGACAAGGTGATCCATTATCTCCATATTTGTTTGTCCTATGCATGGAAATCCTGTCAGGGCTGTTCTGCAATATGAGTGCCAACCAAAACTTCAAGTTCCACTGGAGATGCAAGAAGGACAGAATTTCTCATCTTTGCTTTGCCGACGACTTGATGATATTCAGCAAAGGGGATGTACATTCAATCCGTATGATCAAAAATGTACTCACAGAGTTTCAGGTTCTATCAGGTCTATATCCAAATCCAAACAAAAGTGACATCTTCTTGAGCGGTTCGTTAGGTGCTGAGAGGGGACAGATTATCAGTATTCTTGGGTTTAGAGAGGGGGAGCTTCCTATGAAATATTTGGGAGTGCCTCTTATCTCGTCCAGACTAAAGGCTGTTAATTGTAAGGGCCTCGTGGATCGAATTACCGCCAAAGTTCGACATTGGACCTGCAGAACACTCTCTTTCGCAGGGCGAGTACAACTGATTAACTCAGTCTTATTCTCCATCCAGGTCTATTGGGCATCTCTATTCCTATTACCTGGGGAAGTAGTGAAAAATGTTGAGCAAATTATGAGATCCTTTCTTTGGTCAGGTTCAGATATGAGCACTACCAGGGCTAAAGTGGCTTGGGATCAGGCATGTCTTCCAAAAAAGGAGGGGGGGCTAGGCATAAAAAGGATAGCAGAATGGAACAAGATTGCCTTGTTGAAACATATTTGGAACTTGTGCAATGACTCAGATGGCTCGATCTGGTCTACTTGGATCAGATCCAATCTCTTGCGAGGTAGGAATTTCTGGACAATCAAGGCGCCAGGAAGCTGCTCTTGGGCTTGGGGAAAGATTCTAAAGCTCAGATCCTTAGGCATGGCCGAAGATGAAGCACGTCATCGGAGATGGAATGACAACCTCTCTATGGTTTGACAATTGGCATCCTCACAGCCCGCTCGCTGATACCTACGGTGAACGTTTCATCTATGATTCAGGTATGGAACACAACGCGAGAGTGAACGTGCTGATTAATAACTTAGAATGGAGAATTCCTATCACTCATGCTATTGGCTGGCACCCCATTATAGAAGCTATTCCTTCCACCTCTACTCCTAAGGGGCAAAAGGATGAGATTGTTTGGTTGGATTCGCCAAATCAGAGTTTCTCGGTCAAAGTAGCTTGGGAGCAACTAAGAATTCATCATCAAATGGTTGATTGGCATGACATCGTGTGGTTCAAGAATGCTGTCCCAAGACATGCATTTCTTCTTTGGGTGGCTATCCAACGGAAACTCTCAACGTAGGATAGACTTCATATCGGTTTGGTATTCATGGTCCCAATAGGTGCTCACTCTGTCTCCGCAATAATGAAGATCACAACCACTTGTTCTTTGAATGCTCCTTTGCGAAAGCATTATGGTGGAATGTTTGTGATAGATGCGACATTCCAAGAATGACAAAAAGCTTGGATGAATGGATTCGATTGGCCACTGTCTCTTGGCATGGAAAAAGTTTCGTCAACTTTTCTCGTAAACTGGGTTTCGCAGCTACAGTGTATTGTATCTGGCAAGAACGGAATGCAAGGATCTTTGCAGATGTGTCTAAAGCTTCGAATTTGGTTTTTGATCAAATCGAATGTATCATTCGCGATAAGCTTGTTTTGATGAGGAATGTTCAACAAACAGATGAAAACATAAGGATCCAAAGACTTTGGAGGGTCAATAACATGGACTCTTAATTTGATGTTTAGCTGGTTGTTTTTGTACCCCTAGCATATCTAGTTGGTCCAAGTTTTTGTTTTGTTATGTGGCTAGCCTGTAGCCATTTGTTGGTTTTCGTTTCTGTCCTCATTGTAAATCTTGGGTATGCCCATTATATTCTTTGTATCATTTTCTTTTAATACATAAGTCAGCTTACCAAAAAAAAAAACTACGGGTCCTGCTCGTTGTGCTATGAAAGTAGACCTGATGAAGGCTTATGACTCTGTTCGGTGGGATTTCGTTGATGCTACGTTGATAGAAATGGGATTCCCTAGAACAGTCATTGATTGGATCATGGTTTGTGTTACATCATGTCAATTCTCGATCAACGTCAACGGTGAACTTGCGGGTTACTTCCAAGGGGGGAGAGGGCTGAGACAAGGTGATCCATTATCTCCATATTTGTTTGTCCTATGCATGGAAATCCTGTCAGGGCTGTTCTGCAATATGAGTGCCAACCAAAACTTCAAGTTCCACTGGAGATGCAAGAAGGACAGAATTTCTCATCTTTGCTTTGCCGACGACTTGATGATATTCAGCAAAGGGGATGTACATTCAATCCGTATGATCAAAAAATGTACTCACAGAGTTTCAGGTTCTATCAGGTCTATATCCAAATCCAAACAAAAGTGACATCTTCTTGAGCGGTTCGTTAGGTGCTGAGAGGGGACAGATTATCAGTATTCTTGGGTTTAGAGAGGGGGAGCTTCCTATGAAATATTTGGGAGTGCCTCTTATCTCGTCCAGACTAAAGGCTGTTAATTGTAAGGGCCTCGTGGATCGAATTACCGCCAAAGTTCGACATTGGACCTGCAGAACACTCTCTTTCGCAGGGCGAGTACAACTGATTAACTCAGTCTTATTCTCCATCCAGGTCTATTGGGCATCTCTATTCCTATTACCTGGGGAAGTAGTGAAAAATGTTGAGCAAATTATGAGATCCTTTCTTTGGTCAGGTTCAGATATGAGCACTACCAGGGCTAAAGTGGCTTGGGATCAGGCATGTCTTCCAAAAAAGGAGGGGGGGCTAGGCATAAAAAGGATAGCAGAATGGAACAAGATTGCCTTGTTGAAACATATTTGGAACTTGTGCAATGACTCAGATGGCTCGATCTGGTCTACTTGGATCAGATCCAATCTCTTGCGAGGTAGGAATTTCTGGACAATCAAGGCGCCAGGAAGCTGCTCTTGGGCTTGGGGAAAGATTCTAAAGCTCAGATCCTTAGCATGGCCGAAGATGAAGCACGTCATCGGAGATGGAATGACAACCTCTCTATGGTTTGACAATTGGCATCCTCACAGCCCGCTCGCTGATACCTACGGTGAACGTTTCATCTATGATTCAGGTATGGAACACAACGCGAGAGTGAACGTGCTGATTAATAACTTAGAATGGAGAATTCCTATCACTCATGCTATTGGCTGGCACCCCATTATAGAAGCTATTCCTTCCACCTCTACTCCTAAGGGGCAAAAGGATGAGATTGTTTGGTTGGATTCGCCAAATCAGAGTTTCTCGGTCAAAGTAGCTTGGGAACAACTAAGAATTCATCATCAAATGGTTGATTGGCATGACATCGTGTGGTTCAAGAATGTTGTCCCAAGACATGCATTTCTTCTTTGGGTGGCTATCCAACGGAAACTCTCAACGTAGGATAGACTTCATATCGGTTTGGTATTCATGGTCCCAATAGGTGCTCACTCTGTCTCCGCAATAATGAAGATCACAACCAATTGTTCTTTGAATGCTCCTTTTTTTTTGGTAAGCTGACTTATGTATTAAAAGAAAATGATACAAAGAATATAATGGGCATACCCAAGATTTACAATGTGGACAAAAACGAAAACCAACAAATGGCTACAGGCTAGCCACATAACCAAACAAAAACTTGGACCAACTAGATATGCTAGGGGTACAAAAACATCCAGCTAAACATCAAATTAAGAGTCCATGTTATTGACCCTCCAAAGTCTTTGGATCCTTATGTTTTCATCTGTTTGTTGAACATTCCTCATCAAAACAAGCTTATCGCGAATGATACATTTGATTTGATCAAAAACCAAATTCGAAGCTTTAGACACATCTGCAAAGATCCTTGCGTCATATCTCAATTCGACCGTTGGATCGGGCTAATATTTTATGTGGACTCTCCAGACATATCTTAATACCTTGGGTTAAAATTGCAGGTCAATCGGAGTTCAGGAAGGCACCCCAATACTAGTCAACAGAGGCTATACGGATTTTGTTATTTACTTCCATTTGACTTGTGGACTTCCTATTTGATTAGGATTCTTTTCCTCCAAGGACGTGGGAGCTGGTTTTGGGAATTTCCTAGTTCCACAAGGATATTTAATGAGTTGCAATATAATCTCCTAGTGTGGCAGGGATTCATTAATGTTTCAGAATCATTTTCTTATAAGGATTCCTTATTCATCCTAGCTACACAAGGAAAGAAGGGCTGGTGGTATTTAATGACAAGTTACTTATTTTTATTATTTTCTTTCATGTTTGGGCTTAATTAATAGTTTGTTTTCAGCTAGGATCCAAGGCTTGTTTGGATAAGGTTATGGGCTTTTTAGTTTAGGGTTTTGGGCCAGTTTTGAGTGGACCTCATATAAGTCCACATAAGAGGTCCATTAGGGTTAATTTTTCAAGAACTATTTAAACTCATGTAAGCCACAATTTCGGCAGCGTTGATGATTATTATTCTGAACTTTTTAGTTTTAACGTGTGAGAGTGATTCTTGCATTCTTCAGTTCTTGAACGAACTGAATCTGACTTATCGAAGATTAACTGGCTTCGTGGCGTCATTCTACTCATTCCAATAGTGTTGGTGCCTTCGGGGCAGGTTTCCATCGTGTCACACTCATATCAGACCTATTTCGGCTTTCCGGGATCAGATCTCAATCTTGATTGTGGGTTGCGTGACCACGTGATCACGAGGTTCGCATCAGTTGGTATCAGAGCTAGGCTTCGAAACAAGGTCATATCATTCTGTTATTTTCGTTTTTTTTAGTGTCCCTTAAGTTTTTCAGTGTTTGCATCCATCTTCATGTTCTTCGTGTCTGTGTCATCTAAGCAAAAGAAAACAAAGTTTATATTTCATCTTGTTATTGTCTCTAATCATATCAGTTTGTTAAGAAGAAAAAAAAATCAGAAAGAAATAGAGAAAAGAGTGATTAGTTGAAATTTGAAGGATGATTCAATTTTTGCCACAGAAACACAAATCTTGGTGAACCATAAGCAAACCACCTCGGAATCAATTTAAACTTCATATTCAGTCCACATTGTAAATCTTGGGTATGCCCATTATATTCTTTGTATCATTTTCTTTTAATACATAAGTCAGCTTACCAAAAAAAAAAACTTCATATTCAGTCTATTGGGGGTGGGATCGCATGATATATCAAAGTTGGGCTTATTCTGATATTATTTGCTTGAGGTTTTAATTCGAGTTTCAATTCTGCCGCAAAACACTACTCTTAGTGAACCCTAGGTAAAACACCTTGGAATCTATTGAAACCTCATATTCTGAGTATTGGTTATGCGATTGCACCATATGATATGCATCATGGGAATTATAATCCATCTCGTAAAGCTGAATCTAATATGCAAGAGGATTCATATGGTCCAATGACAAGAGCGAGAGGGAAACAACTACTTTTTTTTTTTGGGAAGCTGACTTATGTATTAAAAGAAAATGATACAAAGAATATAATGGGCATACCCAAGATTTACAATGAGGACAGAAACGAAAACCAACAAATGGCTACAGGCTAGCCACATAACAAAACAAAAACTTAGACCAACTAGATATGCTAGGGGTACAAAAAGAACCAGCTAAACATCAAATTAAGAGTCCATGTTATTGACCCTCCAAAGTCTTTGGATCCTTATGTTTTCATCTGTTTGTTGAACATTCCTCATCAAAACAAGCTTATCAAATTGCAATGATTGAATCTGCGTCGGAGTTAAAAATTAGCAATCAGTTTGAAATTGGTTCAAGGGTGCTTATTTGCCTACAATTGGAACTTGGAGATGGGAAAAGCCCTTAATGGTTCTTTTCATGCTGGGCTACTTGTATTTGGATTGATAATGCAAGTGAAGGAATTGATGCTGTTTATGGTCAGAACAGTAGATGGATTTGAACCCGAATTTGAAGTTATCCAATGCATGTGAAAACAAGATTTATGTAGGTAAAATTCAAGTTCAGAACGTGATCTTTCTATATTGTCCAACCATGATTGCATTGGACTTTTGTGTCAAAAGTTATGGCTGTTTTAAATTTCGTCTGCATATGTTTTAGAAATGTTAAAAAAAACGTTTGTTAGTTAAATTTGTCTACTTGCTTTATTAAAAGTCTAGTTTTTAGGCTTGACTTCTGTCATGTTGAATTCACCTAACTTTAGAGGGATGTTCCAAAGATAAATATGTATCAGAATATGAAATAAACACTTTTGGCCAAGATTTGAAAACTTAATTCAGAGAATTAAGAGTTGTTCTTCCAAATTCGTTTTGGGAAGAACCCTACCTGACTTATCACTCTTCAATCACAAAGAGTGTGATGCGAACCTCGTGATCACGTGGTCACGCAACCCACAATCAAGATTGAGATCTGATCCCGGAAAGCCGAAATAGGTCTAATAGGAGTGCGACACAATGGAAACCTGCCCCAAGGCACCTACACTATTGGAATGAGTAGAATGACGCCACGAAGCCAGTTAATCTTTGATAAGTCAGATTCAGTTCGTTCAAGAACTGAAGAATGGCAGCAGATGAAAAGCTTGTTTTGATGAGGAATGTTCAACAAACAGATGAAAACATAAGGATCCAAAGACTTTGGAGGGTCAATAACATGGACTCTTAATTTGATGTTTAGCTGGTTGTTTTTTGTACCCCTAGCATATCTAGTTGGTCCAAGTTTTTGTTTTGTTATGTGGCTAGCCTGTAGCCATTTGTTGGTTTTCGTTTCTGTCCTCATTGTAAATCTTGGGTATGCCCATTATATTCTTTGTATCATTTTCTTTTAATACATAAGTCAGCTTACCAAAAAAAAAAAAAGGAACTGAAGAATGCACGAATCGCTCTCACACGTTAAAACTGAAAAATTCAGAAGTAATTATCCTCAAAGCTGCCGAAATTTTGGCCTACATGAGTTTAAATAGTTCTTGAAAAGTTAACCCTAATGGACCCTTTATGTGGACTTATATGAGGTCCACTCAAAACTGGCCCAAAACCCTAAAATGAAAAGCCCATAACTTAATCCAAACAAGCCTTGGATCCTAGCTTAAAACAAAGTATGAATTAAGCCCAAACAAGCCTTGGGCTGTAGCTAACAAAATAAAATAAAGCCCTTATCTCATGGCCCAAATAAGGTTGAATTGGACCCCTCTTGCACATGGATAAGATGTACTAGGATCTCCTCTTGATACTCAAATGGACCTTCCAATTCTGACTTGGTGGAAACCTTCAAAACCAATGCATTCAATGCGTCTTTCAATGTCTTTGTCTTGGACCGAGTCATTGGTCCATTTGGAACATGTAATGGGTCCTTGCTGGTGTTTCTGGGCTGGTCCGCATCATCCCCTCTCTCCTCGAAAGGATTCGACCTCGAATCAAAATCTGTGTCAAACAAAGTAAGATCAGCAACATTAAAGGTAGCACTAACACTATACTCACCTGGAAGGTCAATTTTGTATGCGTTGTCATTGATTCTCTCTAAAACCTGAAAAGAACCATCACCACGAGGCTGTAATTTTGATTTCCTGTGGTTAGGAAATCGTTCCTTACGCATGTGCACCCATACCCAATCACCGGGTTGGAAAACAACCAGTTTACGTCCCTTATTTGCTTTAGAAGCGTAAAGTCTGTTCTTTTTCTCTATTTGTAGTCAAACTCCCTCATGAAGTTCTCTCACCATCTTTGCCTTCTTTTCACCAACTTACCCTTTCTTCAAAAGGTAAAGGAATTAAGTCCATAGGAGTTAGTGGATTAAAACCATAAACAATTTCAAAAGGAGAAAAAGTAGTAGTTGAATGCATAGTTCTATTATAAGCAAACTCAACAAAAGGCAAACATTCTTCCCAACTTTTCAAATTCTTTTGAATTACAACACATAAAAGTTGGGATAATGTTCTATTCACTACCTCAGTTTGTCCATCTATTTGAGGATGGCATGTTGTCGAAAATAAGAGTTTAGTTCCCAACTTTCCCCATAAGGTCTTCCAAAAGTAACTAAGGAACTTAACATCACGATCTGACACTATACTCTTAGGAATGCCATGCAAACGTACAATCTCTCTAAAGAACAAGTCTGCGATATGAGATGCATCATCTGTTTTATGGCATGCAATGAAATGCGCCATTTTAGAAAACCTATCAACCACAACAAAGATAGAGTCTCTACCTTTCTTTGACCTAGGTAAACCTAAAACAAAGTCTATAGAGATATCTACCCAAGGTTCAATAGGCACAGGTAGTGGTGTATATAGTCCATGCGGTTGTACTCTAGATTTTGCCTTTCTACAAGCAATGCACTGTTCACAAATTCGTTGCACATCTCTTTTCATCTTTGGCCAATAGAAATGCTCATGCAATACATCCAAGGTTTTTACGACCCCAAAGTGACCCATTAAACCACCCTCATGTGCTTCATGAATAAGCAATTCACGCAAAGAACTAGCAGGAACACACAATCTATTCTCTTTGAACAAATAACCATCCATCAAATAAAACTTACCGAAAGCCGAATGTCCACATGCATTATAAATCTCAGCAAACTCAGAGTCATTATCATACAATTCCTTCACATATTCAAAACCTAACAATCTAGTATTCATGGTGTGTAAAAGAACATACCTGCGCGAGAGTGCATCAGCTACGATGTTCTTTTTCCCTTGCTTATACTTGATTACGTAAGGGAAAGTTTCAATGAATTCAACCCATTTTGCATGCCTCTTATTCAACTTACCTTGTCCTTTCAAATGTTTCAAGGACTCATGATCCGAATGGATTACGAACTCTTTTGGCCACAAGTAATGTTGCCATGTCTCAAGTGCTCTTACCAATGCATAGAGTTGTTTATTGTAAGTTGGATAGTTCAAGGTCGCTCCACTTAACTTCTCACTGAAGTACGCAATAGGTCTCTGATCCTGCATCAAAACAACACCTATTCCTATTCCAGACGCATCACATTCTATTTCAAATGCTTTCGTAAAGTCAGGTAAACCCAAAACAGGTGCAGAACATAATTTCTCTTTCAAAAGAACAAATGCCAATTCTTGTTCCTCCCCCCATTTAAACCCAACTGATTTTTTAACAACTTCATTTAAAGGGGCAGCTATTGTACTGAAATCTTTCACAAAACGCTTGTAAAAACTAGCTAACCCATGAAAACTCCTTACCTCACTTACCGATTTGGGTGTAGGCCAATCCCGGATGGCCTTAACTTTCTCCTCGTCCATCTCGATACCCTGTGCAGTTACAACATAGCCAAGAAACACAATTTTTTCCATGCAAAAGGCACACTTTGTAAAATTAGCATACAATTTCTCACTACGCAACACACTAAGTACATTACGCAAATGATCAAGATGCTCAGTTAGGTTCTTGCTATATATCAAAATGTCATCAAAATACACAACCACAAACTTACCTATAAATGCACGCAAAACATGATTCATTAAGCGCATAAATGTACTAGGTGCATTTGTAAGTCCAAATGGCATTACTAACCATTCATACAAACCATGTTTAGTTTTAAATGTTGTTTTCCACTCATCACCTTCTTTCATCCTAATTTGACGGTACCCACTTTTCAAGTCAATTTTAGAGAAAATACTTGATCCATGTAACTCATCTAACATGTCATCAAGCCTAGGAATGGGATGTCTATATTTTACCGTTATGTTGTTGATGGCCCGACAATCAACACACATCCTCCATGTTCCATCCTTCTTTGGCACAAGTAGCACGGGTACAGCACACGGGCTCATACTCTCACGAATGTAGCCCTTTTCCATCAGCTCATCAACTTGCCTTTGAAGCTCCTTCGTCTCCTCGGGATTGCTTCTATAAGCTGGTCGGTTAGGAATTGAAGCACCGGGTACGAAATCAATCTGATGCTCTATCCCCCTCAATGGTGGTAATCCGCTAGGAGTATCGTCAGGGAACACATCATCAAATCCCTGCAACAAAGAAATAGCAACACTAGGCACAATATGATCAAGATCATTAGTATTAAAGTAAGCCTCTTTGTACACAAGTAAGATCATTGGCTTGTTAGTGAAAAATACAGATCTGACCTCACCCTCTCTAGCATAAAAATTGGGTTGTTTCTTTAGTTTTTCCACACAATTCTCATCACACTTGCTGACTTTCTTCACTCCTCTTGTCTTACCTCCACTCTCGGCCAAATTAGGGTGTTTTTGAGTTGTGGTCGAATGGTTTGATTTGTTTGGAGTGTTGGCCGAATATTTGCTTGTGTTTGGATGGGTGGCCGAATGGGTTGTAGTGGTTTGGTTTCTAGCCGAATCTGATGGTCTTCTCTCCCCTTGTTCCTCACCTTGATTTTCTCTCCCCATCGCCTCATGCTCACTTTTTAGCTTTATTTGATCATCATACACCTGTTTGGGTGTAAGAGGTACAAGAGTGATGGTTTTACCATCTTTTACAATGGTATACCTATTTTTAACCCCATCATGAATTGCCTTCCTATCATATTGCCATGGTCTCCCCAACAAGATGTGACTTGCTTGCATTGGTACCACGTCGCACAGAACTTCATCAACATATTTCCCAATCGAAAATGGAACCACAACCTGTTTAGTCACTTTCACTTCACCACTATCATTCAGCCATTGCAATCTATATGGTTTAGCATGCTTAGCAGTACACAAATTCAGTTTACTAACAAGGGTGGCACTGCAAACATTAACATAACTTCCACTATCTATAATTAAACCACACACCTTTCTTTGTACGTAGCAACGCGTATGGAAGATGTTCTCCCTTTGTTCATTAGTATCATCTTCTTTGACCTGAACCTGAAGTGTTCGCCTTATAACCAAGGACTCCTCAACCGGTAATGCTAACTCATCCCCATCACTATCCTCCAATGGTGGCATGCCTTCACAATCAGAACTGTCACTTTCAGATTCCACATCACCATTATCTCTAATCATCATGATTCTCTTGTTTGGACACTCTGAAGCATAATGTTCGTGTCCCTGACACCTGAAACATTTAACATCACGAGTACGTTTAGGTTGAGTTTCAGATTTACCTTTGGCATCAGTAGGGACATCAACTTTAGCCTTTGGTGGTTCAGTTCTAGAAGGACCAAAGGACCTTGGGCGGACAGTGCCCTCTCTCTTTAGATTCGGCTTCCAAGATGATGACGAACCCGAATTAAACGCTGGCCGAGCATGCCCCCTCCTAAGTTGTCTCTCCACCTTCGTCGCCATGTGAACCATGTCCTCTAGCTCCACATAGTGCTGTAGCTCAACCACATTAGCAATGTCCCGATTCAACCCATTAAGAAATCTAGCCATGGTGGCTTCTCTATCCTCAACAACATTAGCCCAAATCATTGCTATCTCCATCTCTTTGTGATATTCATCTACTGTCTTATAACCTTGATTCAGACCTTGGAGCTTCAGATATAAGTCTCTATAATAGTGGTTTGGCACAAATCGTCTCCTCATTAAGACTTTCATCTCCCCCCAAGTCTGAACGGGTCGCTCGCCATTCCTCCTCTTACTTATCACAATCTGATCCCACCAAATCAATGCATACTCCGTAAACTCAATTATCACCAATTTCACCCTTTTTTTGTTCAGAATAGCTATGGCAATCAAAAATCCAATCTTTCAAGTTTTTGTTTTGTTATGTGGCTAGCCTGTAGCCATTTGTTGGTTTTCGTTTCTGTCCTCATTGTAAATCTTGGGTATGCCCATTATATTCTTTGTATCATTTTCTTTTAATACGTAAGTCATATTTATTCCTGTCTCTAACCCGAGTTTCAACCAAACCAAAAAAACCCATCCTCTCTTGATGGATGAGCTGATGCAGTTCTGAATGCTTTATGGGATCATTCACACCTCTAACATTCCAACATCCAATAATCATAAGGAAATAGAGAGGAGTACCAAACATCAACACACTGATTACCTTGATTTGCCCCCCCTCGAGGAGCCAGATTTCTTACTCTTCTTTGAAAGGCCTGGAGAACCCGTTTTCATTTTCTCTAGAGAGTCTCTAGCCTTGCTAGCTAACTGATTAATAAAAGTTTCCCCGTCAGAAGAAATCGGACTTTGCGGACTTGTTGGGATCAGTGACGTCGACTCCTTATCATCATCTTCCTTACCTGTACCACCTCCCATAGCTCCAATATCAACATTCACCTCATGACTAACAGGGTTCATGGTTGCATTACAGATGGTTGAACTTTGATCTAAAGAAGTACATGCATCCCCTTCCTCCGGCACCATGTCTGCTCGTAAGCTCTTCAAAATAAGAGGAGAGGTAGGATTTTCATCTTCATAACAACCAGCATTGGGCACATCTAATGTCGCAGTTTCATTCGTATTACAATCAGCAATATGTAAAGCAGATGCTAAACAACCATTCTCATTACAATTAAGCTCTTTAGATGCCAAACAATCATTCTCACCAATCGTAAAACCCTTATTTCGTTTACCAACTACCTGCCATTGAAGCTGATTCTGCTTATTATCTGCATGTTTAGAGTTCACAGCTCCTATTTTCCTTTTGCCCTCTGCCCCCATTGTACGATCATCAACTTTACTGGTAGCACATATCGCTGTGGTATGTCCAAAGACATTGCAATTATTGCACCTTGAAGGAATCCATTCATAATCTGCTGAAATTGTTATGAATAACCCATTTGGACAGCGAAGGTCGTATTCCTTCACCAGCGTTTTCGAAGCTTCTATCTCAACGCAAACTCTTGCGTAGCTAAGCCTTTTACGCAACAATGTAGTAAGGTCAGCATGAAGGGGAACCCCAATAGCACTCGCTACACAACTCAACCCCTTAACAGTCCAATACTCGAGAGGAACATTATAGAGCTTAACCCATACCGAAACTCTATCCAGATCATCTTTCAAAAATTACATGTTCGGATGCCAACGTTTAAGCACCAAAGGTCTGTTGGCCATGTGCCATGGGGCTCTCTCCAGACCATTAGTGGCACGATCGACAGAATCAAAAGTGAAGAGAAAGAATCCATTATCAGAAGATAAAACTTCAGATAGACCGTGGGAGCCCCATATTCTTTTAGCAATAGAATTAACAACAGGATAGGGTAATTTCTGACCCACGAAATGACCAACTAGAGTGGATTTCCAAAGTTCACAGCCATCCTCAAACACATCAAGTGGAGGAGCTACTGTCACACGACCATCAGTTATTGCGGGGGGAGCAAAATGCAAGTTACGGACTGGATTCATATCAAGGGACATCCTACCCTTATTGTCATCAACATCAGAGCCCTTCAAAGCATTTAAAAAATTCAATTTGGGGCTAAGGTGTAGCTGTTCTTGTTGCTTAGACCCAACCTTCAACTCATCAACTTTAGAACCCAACACAGGATTCATGTCATGACTATTGAGCATGTCTTGGAGCTCTAATTGTAAAGTGTGTCCAGATTTAACTCCATTGTGTTGTTCAATGTCAGAGCTAACCATTGGAACAAATTTGACAGCAGAACACAAAGACAATTTGGCAGCATACAAATACTAGAAAAAACTCAGTCCAAGAAGCACTAATAAGCGACCAGCACTATGATTGGAACACATGTTATGTATAACATATTCAAAAATCAGCACAGTTTAACGGTTGGATCTCCGCAGATCTTAATTATACCGAAACTGACCTGAGAATGACGACCTTCTGTTGAACATGTAGAAAACGTTGCTGGAGGCTTAATTTATAATCTCCACCGTTCAGAATGTGTATCATAACCAGATGAATCACATATCCAAAACTAAGCTTGATCCAACGGTGGAAGAAGGAGAAATATGCTGGCGACTCTGACTGTTCCGAGAGGGATTTCTCCAGAAATATTCAAATGGCTAGCTTCCGCAGGAGGAATCCACTATGGACGATCCCTCTGGACAGAATGTAGGCAATATAGATGTTCACAACATACCAAAAAATAGTCTGGATCCAACGGTATAACAAGGCAAAATGGGTCGACGACTCTGACAGCACTAGGGGGTTTTCCAGAAAATTTCAATTGTCCAGATTTCTTAAACGGCGGCAGCTTTAGAAGATCCCTCCGGTCAGAATGTAGACAATAGTTCAGTTCACAACATAACCAAATCTTGGCTTGATCCAACGGAGGTCGCCAGAGATATGGCTGTCGGAGCACCGCCCCTTTGAATCTTTCCTCTCTAACCTCTCTCTAAACAATATTTTTCGTTTCCTATTGTTTACGCAAGGATTCCTTACCGTCCAATTTCTTCTTCTAGGCTGGGATGGGTAGGCTGTATAATGTTCCTCTTGAGTGTTGGACTATTAAGGGGCTGAGTTGTATAGCGAGTGCTATTGGGGTTCCCCTTCATGCTGATCGTACTACATTGTTGCGTAAAAGGCTTAGCTACGCAAGATTTTGCGTTGAGATTGATGCTTCTAAGATAATGGTTAAGTAATACGACCTTCGCTGTCCAAATGGGGTATTCGTAACAATATCAGCTGATTATGAATGGATACCGTCAAGGTGCAATAACTGCAACATCTTTGGACACACCACAGCGATATGTACTACTAATAAAATTGCTCATCCTACAGTGGTGGCAGAGGGTGCGAGGAAAGTAGGAGCTGTGATCTCTAAAACTGCGGATAACAAACAGAATCAGTTTCAATGGCAGGTAGTTGTTAAACGAAATAAGGGTTCTGTAAGTGGTGAGAATGGTCGGTGTGCATTTAAAGTGCATAAGAATGAGAATGGTTGCTCAACATTTGGGATACACACGTCTGATTGTAATGATCATGTGACATCAGATGTGTGCAATGTTATTTGCCATGAAGACAAAACTCCAACCTCTCCTCATGTTTTGAGAGACATGGAGCAGGAGGAAGGGGCTACATGTACTGCTTTAGATCAAAGTTTAGTTGTCTCCAATACAGATGCTTGTGCGACCGTGAACCAAGTTCTCTCAACTATTAGTGATGAGCTGAATGTTGATGTTGCAGCAATGAGAGGTGATATACATGGAGAACGAAATGAGAAGGAGCCGACGCCACTTGATGTGCATCATGGGAATTATAATCCATCTCTTTTTTTTTTGGTAAGCTGACTTATATATTAAAAGAAAATGATACAAAGAATATAATGGGCATACCCAAGATTTACAATGAGGACAGAAACGAAAACCAACAAATGGCTACAGATTAGCCACATAACAAAACAAAAACTTAGACCAACTAGATATGCTAGGGGTACAAAAACAACCAGCTAAACATCAAATTAAGAGTCCATGTTATTGACCCTCCAAAGTCTTTAGATCCTTATGTTTTCATCTGTTTGTTGAACATTCCTCATCAAAACAAGCTTATCGCGAATGATACATTCAATTTGATCAAAAACCAAATTCGAAGCTTTAGACACATCTGCAAAGATCCTTGCATTCCGTTCTTGCCAGATACAATACACTGTAGCTGCGAAAACCCAGTTTACGAGAAAAAGTTGACGAAACTTTTTTCCATGCCAAGAGACAGTGGCCAATCGAATCCATTCATCCAAGCTTTTTGTCATTCTTGGAATGTCGCATCTGTCACAAACATTCCACCATAATGCTTTCGCAAAGGAGCATTCAAAGAACAAGTGGTTGTGATCTTCATTATTGCGGAGACAAAGTGAGCACCTATTGGGACCATGAATACCAAACCGATGAAGTCTATCCTGCGTTGAGAGTTTCCGTTGGATAGCCACCCAAAGAAGAAATGCATGTCTTGGGACAACATTCTTGAACCACACGATGTCATGCCAATCAACCATTTAATGAATTATAATCCATCTTGTAAAGCTAAATCTAATATGCAAGAGGATTCAGATGGTCCAATGAAAAGAGCGAGAGCAAAACAACTACAACGGGCCTTGACGAATCAAATTGCAATGATTGAAGCTGCGTCGAAGTTAAAAATTAGCAATCAGTTTGAAATTGGTTCAAGGGTGCTTATTGTATTTGGATTGATAATGCAAGTGAAGGAATTGATGCTGTTTACGGTCAGAACAGTAGATGGTTTTGAACCCGAATTTGAAGTCATCCTGATGCGAACCTCGTGATCACGCAACCCATAATCAAGATTGAGATCTGATCCCGGAAAGCCGAAATAGGTCTGATATGAGTGCGACACAATGGAAACCTGCCCCAAGGCATCAACACTATTGGAATGAGTAGAATGACGCCACGAAGCCAGTTAATCTTCGATAAGTCAGATTCAGTTTGTTCAAGAACTGAAGAATGCAAGAATCACTCTCACACGTTAAAACTGAAAAATTCAGAATAATAATCATCAAAGCTGCCGAAATTTTGGCCTACATGAGTTTAAATAGTTCTTGAAAAGTTAACCCTAATGGACCCTTTATATACTTATATGAGGTCCACTCAAAACTGGCCCAAAACCCTAAAATGAAAAGCCCATAACTTAATCCAAACAAGCCTTGGATCCTAGCTTAAAACAAAGTATGAATTAAGCCCAAACAAGCCTTGGGCTGTAGCTAACAAAATAAAATAAAGCCCTTATCTCATGGCCCAAATAAGGTTGTATTGGACCCCTCTTGCACATGGATAAGATGTACTAGGATCTCCTCTTGATACTCCAATGGACCTTCCAATTCTGACTTGGTGGAAACCTTCAAAACCAATGCATTCAATGCGTCTTTCAATGTCTTTGTCTTGGACCGAGTCATTGGTCCATTTGTAACATGTAATGGGTCCTTGCTGGTGTTTCTGGGCTGGTCCGCATCACATCCAATGCATGTGAAAACAAGATTTATGTAGGTAAAATTCAAGATCAGAATGTGATCTTTCTATATTGTCCAACCATGATTGCATTGGACTTTTGTGTCAAAAGTTATGGCTGTTTTAATTTTTTTTTTTGGTAAGCTGACTTATGTATTAAAAGAAAATGATACAAAGAATATAATGGGCATACCCAAGATTTACAATGTGAACAGAAACGAAAACCAACAAATGGCTACAGGCTAGCCACATAACAAAACAAAAACTTAGACCATCTAGATATGCTAGGGGTACAAAAACAACCAGCTAAACATCAAATTAAGAGTCCATGTTATTGACCCTCCAAAGTCTTTGGATCCTTATGTTTTCATCTGTTTGTTGAACATTCCTCATCAAAACAAGCTTATCGCGAATGATACATTCGATTTGATCAAAAACCAAATTCGAAGCTTTAGACACATCTGCAAAGATCCTTGCGTTCCGTTCTTGCCAGATACAATACTGATGTAACCATATTATTCGATAGTTTCACCCGCATTTAACTAGTGTTTTGCATATGTTATTTATATAAAATGCCTTGATATTCTTTGTTTTATGTTTTGAAGGCATTTTTGGATGAAAGATGCAAAAAGAAGTAAATTGGAGGTAATTGGCAGATTTGACGTTCAGTCGGTATTTTGTGCAGAGCATGAGTTCCAGAGATCGAAATGAAGTGATTCCAGTGGCATTAAAAAGCTAACATCCATGCCTTTCTGGAAATGTAATGCAAGAAAAATAAAAAGAGAAAGATCATGGAAATCACATCCTTCAAAGTCAAATCACGCAGTCTGCCAATGTTGACCTTTGCCCATTCAAAATTCAATATCTGGAGCTTCAGAAGTCCAATTGATGCAAACTCAATTTTGTTGGATTCCTTACTCAAAGATCTATAAACGCTCCAAATTTCAGCCAAAAACGATGTCATATAAGGGATATATGATTTTTCAAAGATGACAGCTGAATTCTGCCAGCAAGCAGGTTGTGTGAAGAAACGAATCCAAATTTCATCTAGAAGCATCCAAACCCACCAGCAATTTAGCTCCTCTAGTAAATATTCTAGAAGGTCAAGGAAGGCAGCCACCAACCTCATGGCAGCCACCAACCTCAAGGCAGCCACCAACCTCATGGCAGCCACCAACCTCAAGCCAGCAGCCAGCCACCAGCCACCAGCCGCCAGCCGCCTTCACACTACCACCATCTATTGATGTTCACACTTGAACTTTGATTTTCTTACTTACAATTTGTGTGTAAATAGAGGGTGAGTAGAAGGAGGTAGAAAAAAAAAGAAGAAGGGAGGAAACACAAACTCTCCTCTCTACAAATCAGAAATTATGTATTCTTTCATCTTTAGGAGTAGTTGTTCAATAGATATGCAAGGCTAAGCTCGTTTTCTTGGTTTCAAGGACACAAACAAACCTTTGAATTTCAAGAACTGTGAGATTTATTCTTCCTTTTATTTTCAGTTTATGTTATGAATGAGTATGTTTGTTTTCCTATGCATATTTCTTATGATTGTTGTTGATACTTGCTAGAGCGGACTCTAAGTTATTATTGTGAACAATCTATTGCTAAGTTTGATATCAAAACCGGAGTTGTGGTATATAAACTTGTGAAGCAACTAAGCTTGATAATTGTAGCGGAACTACGTTATTAAACTTAGGGAGAACATTCGATCATAGCAACACAAATTGACAACTTGGTTGTTAAGATTAATGAATTTATCTAGATCTTAAAGCTGCCATTGGATTAAATCATTAGTGCGGACACTGTGATTGTTTGTTGGTTAGGGCTAGTTATACGGTGGATCCGTTAATTAACCAATATTAAGAAAAGATAAAATTCATAATATAAACTGGAGTTTCGTTTCAAGGATCGGTTCTAATTTCTGTTGGTGGATGTGTGCTTGCAACCAAGGTTTGTTTTCTTGATATATTTCAGTTTCAATTGATTTTGTTTGCTAGTTTAATTTCTTCTATATTTTAGATAATCACAAACCAAACCCCCCCAATTACATAACGTACAACATAAAAATCTGACTTCAAACTTCCTCGTGGGATCGACCCCTTGCTTCCTTTATACTATCTTGTGTGTTGTGTTTTAAGCTAGGGTAATTAATTTGTGCGACCGCGACATCGCAACAAATTTTGGCGCCGTTGCCGGGGAGGTAATTTTAGTTTATTCTTGTGCTTGTACTGTTATTTTTAGTTTATGTGATTGTTATTTACATTTCTGAAAAAAAAAAAAAAACAAAAAAGAGAAACAGAATTTTTGCTTGCGGTGTTACTGTTCACTTGCCGCAGCGGTACTGTTCAACACAGAATTGTTTGTGGAATCAGGTTTCTACCTTTTTTTTCTCTAGTGAAACGACGTTCTGAACAAGACTAGTGGTAAGCCACTAGCCCCACCCTATCGAGGCCAAATTCCACTGTTTTCTAAGGTTTTTAGGCAGTTTTAGTTTTCTAGCGTAGGATTTTCATATAATTTGCATTTTTTTTTTATTATTCGCTTGTGTGGTTGCTTTCTTTTGAGTTTTCTTAGCGATTGATGCCAGTAACCCGTTCTACTAATCAGAGTCTAGTGCAGGTTGATCTTGAAATAGAAAGCACTTTACGCAAGTTAAGAAAGGAAGTTCACCTCAACACCATGGCGGTTGCACGACAACAAACACTCAAGGAGCTTGCTGCTCCTAACGTGGAGAATCAACCATTGTGCATAAACATAGACAATAATGTAAACTTTGAGCTCAAATCTGGTTTTATACATTTGTTACCAACATTCAATGGTCTTGTAGGAGAAGATCCTCATACTCATCTCAAGGAGTTCCATATGGTTTGTGTTGGCATGAAACCGAATGGAGTTGATGAAGAACAAGTTAAGTTGAAAGCTTTCCCTTTCTCTTTAAAAGGGGCAGCAAAGGCATGGCTTTTCTCTATTCTCCCAAGATCTATTAGAACTTGGAACGCCATGAAGAAGATTTTCCTTGAGAAGTATTTCCCAGCATCTCGAGTTGCCAACATAAGGAAAGAAATATGTGGGATTCGACAATCTCATGGAGAGACACTTTCAGAGTATTGGGAAAGATTTGAGAAACTGTGTATTCAATGCCCTCATCATCAAATACCCGATCAGCTACTCATTCAATATTTCTATGAAGGATTGATGCCTACTGACCGTAGTATCATTGATGCTGCAAGTGGAGGCGCATTGGTAGATAAGACACCTGAGGCTGCACGCCAATTGATCTCAAACATGGCAGCCAACTCGAAACAATTTGGCACTCGTGGAGACTTCTCCAACAAACGAGTAAATGAGGTAAGTATTTCTAACCTTGAAAATAAAGTTAATGATCTTACTTCTCTTGTGCGTTCTTTGGCTTGCGGAAATGTGCAGCAGGTGAAAGTTTGTAGCATATGCTCCTCACAAGGACATGCTTCGGATATGTGCCCAACAATGCAAGAAGATTACATTGAACAAGCTCATGCAATTGATGGAGCATTCAACGGACAACCCCAGCATAAATATGATCCCTTTTCCAACACGTACAATCCCGGATGGAGAGATCATCCTAACCTACGATATGGGAACCAACCTCAACAAGGCAATCAAGGCCAACAATTCCATCCCAATGGATTTCATACCCAACAGAATTATCAAGCAAGACAATCCTCATCCAATGATGATCTTCGTGAGATGATGAAAACTTTGGCTTCTAATACTGTTACCTTGCAACAAAATGTCATGTCTTTTCAACAGGAAACAAGGTCAAGTATTCACAACTTGGAAAAGCAAATGGGGCAAGTAGCTTCAAGTGTAGGGAAATTGGAAGCACAAATGAATGGAAAGTTGCCCTCCCAAGCATTAAATCCAATAGAGCATGTTAGTGCGATCATGTTGCGAAGTGGGAAAGAAATTGAAGAGAAAAGGTCAAAACAAATTGAGATGGAGGAAGAAGAAGAGATAGAAACTGAATTGAGTACAAAGAAGATACATCATTCTTCTCCTTTCCAAACTGAAAAATCGACCAACACTCCAAAGGTAAATCCTCACTTAATGAATTCCAGTTTTAAAGCAATTCCACCCTTTCCCGTGAGTTCTTCTAAGTCAAAGAAAGAGGACAAAGAAAAAGAGATTTTAGAGGTTTTCAAGAAAGTGGAATTGAACATTCCTTTGCTTAATGCTATCAAGCAAATTCCCAAGTATGCCAAATTCTTGAAGGAGTTGTGTACTACCAAGAGAGCTTTCAAACTGAAAGGTCATGAAACGGTAAGTATGGGTAAAGTTGTATCAGCTGTTGTTCAAAATAATCTGCCTTTGAAACAAAAAGACCCAGGTGCGTTTACTATCTCATGTGTTATTGGTAATGCTAGTTTTAAAAGTGCTTTATGCGATTTAGGTGCATCCATTAGTGTTATGCCTAAACATGTTTATGATTCTCTTAGTCTAGAGCCTTTGAATAAAACTAGTATTGTAATGCAACTTGCGGATCGTAGTTTTGTTTACCCACTTGGTGTTATAGAAGATGTCCTAGTCAAGATTGATAGTTTGGTCATTCCATGCGACTTTTATATTCTTGATATGGAACATGATTCTTGTGATTCATCAACCAGCACTCCTATATTGTTTGGGAGACCATTCTTGAAAACTGCCAATACAAAGATTGATTGTGGTAAGGATACTTTGTCTATGGAAGTAGGAGATGAAAAAATGGAATTCAATTTTCATGATGCAATGAAATATCCTTATAGCAATGTTTATTCTATCACATGTTATGATCCAATTGATAAGTGTGTGCAACAAGTTTGTGATTTTGATTGCGAAGACGGATTAAGCATAACTTTGAGCAATGACTATGATTTTACCAAGATAGAAGAGATGGAGAGGCACATGTGTGTTCCCAAAAACATGCATGAATCAACATTGGATTTGCAAGCTTTGCAAATTGTTCCCAATGATGCAGGAGTCATTTACCCCATCACGGACAATGAATGGGTGGCGCCTATCCTTTTGGTGCCTAAAAAGATTGGAATTACGGTGGAAGAAATTCGAAATGATGCTTACGAGAATGCAAGGATTTACAAAGAAAAGACTAAGAATCTTCATGACCGAATGCTTACAAGAAAGGAGTTTCATGTTGGAGACAAAGTCCTTCTTTATCATTCGCGTTTGAAACTTTTTCCTGGAAAGTTACGCTCTCGTTGGATTGGATCATTTGTTGTTTCTAATGTTTTTCCTTATGGTTCAGTTGAAATTACAAGTTTAGAAACGAACAACATACTCAAAGTCAATGGGCATCGTTTGAAACCTTTCTATGAAGGTTGGACGGCAGAACTCACCGCTTCTGTAGAGTTAGCTGAACCAATCTATGAAGAATGAGCATGCAACATGTCGAGCCAATGACATAAAATAAAAGCGCTTATTGGGAGGCAACCCAGCACAAAAAGAAAAAAAAATCAGATTTGCTTTCTTTTTCCTTATCTTTTATTTTTCGTATTTTACTTTATCTTTGTCATTCTCTTATGTTCCTTTGCTTTTATTTCAACATTGAGGACAATGTTGTGTTTTAAGTGTGGGGGTATTGGGAGAATTTTGGTTTTCTTATTTTCATTTTCTTGTTGTTCTTTAAAAAAAAAAAAAACATTGTGTTTGATCTTTTTAACTCCTATTGGTTTTTGAGAATATCAGTATTATATATGAGAATTAATTAAGATAGATGAAGATATAAATCAAATGAAGGAGTATGCATGCAAATTTTAAGGTTTAATTGGTTTAGGGATTGACTTTGAGAATATGCCATGTTGACTTTATAGTGTTATATCAATGCAAGCTTTTGAGCCTTTAACATTATATTCTTTGAGTATGCATTCTTTCAATGACAAGTATCTCTAGAACTTGCTTCATATCTTATTGAGATTATATCCCATTACAAATATACATGAAGATGATAAAGGCATTAGGAATTTTAACCCCTCAAGCCCAAAAGCCAACCTAAAGCATATTATCCTTAGTGAACCCGTTTTGAGCTTGGTTATCTTTTTTTTTTTTTTTTTTTTTGCTTTATCCATGTATAAGCCTTAACTTTATATATGTTTTTCTTTTCCCCTGGCCAAGGATTAGTAGAGCATATACTTGTAATATCTCATGGATTTATGGTTGGAAATTATATGAAAAGAAAGAAGTGATGCTTGATGAAAAAAATGGGCAAAGTTGCCGAAGAAAAAAAAAACAAAAAAAAGAGAAAAGAATTAAAAAAAAAAAAAACAATTTCCTTTATGTTCTTGAGGTTTTATGTTGAAAGAGCTTGAAATCAAAAGGAGTTAAGCAATAGTGCTTAAAGATGAAAAATTTATGTGCTTTAATGGAATTATATTGTTTGAAGTATCATTTTCAAAATGCTCTACTTTCTTTGGTTTGAACCTTTCCTTTTATTTTCTTTTACCTCACCTTAACCTCAGCCCCATTACAATCGAAAAATAAGACCTTTTGATTCATGTAGTACTTGTAATAAGTTGCTATTGGATATGAGATTGAAAAGCAAGCTTATGGTAGAACATACTCTTTGATTGAATTTGAGAGATTTAAACACATAAACCCTAAACACATGAGTGTTGGAGTGTATATCAATGAGAGGACCTATCACTTTGGCATGGCATAGATTTCATTTAAATCCAGACGATTGATTGAGTTTTGAAGTTTGCATGTAAATAAATTCATGAGAATTATACTATTTATCCTTCATGATTGTATTCTTGTTTATAATGCTTGTACTCTTGGACATTGATGGGAGATTAAGAGATTGATCATAGTTATTTTCAATTTAATTTTATTTATCCTTTCTCGAGGACGAGCAAGAGCTAAGTGTGGGGGTATTTGATGTAACCATATTATTCGATAGTTTCACCCGCATTTAACTAGTGTTTTGCATATGTTATTTATATAAAATGCCTTGATATTCTTTGTTTTATGTTTTGAAGGCATTTTTGGATGAAAGATGCAAAAAGAAGTAAATTGGAGGTAATTGGCAGATTTGACGTTCAGTCGGTATTTTGTGCAGAGCATGAGTTCCAGAGATCGAAATGAAGTGATTCCAGTGGCATTAAAAAGCTAACATCCATGCCTTTCTGTAAATGTAATGCAAGAAAAATAAAAAGAGAAAGATCATGGAAATCACATCCTTCAAAGTCAAATCACGCAGTCTGCCAATGTTGACCTTTGCCCATTCAAAATTCAATATCTGGAGCTTCAGAAGTCCAATTGATGCAAACTCAATTTTGTTGGATTCCTTACTCAAATATCTATAAACGCTCCAAATTTCAGCCAAAAAAGATGTCATATGAGGGATATATGATTTTTCAAAGATGACAGCTGAATTCTGCCAGCAAGCAGGTTGCGTGAAGAAACGAATCCAAATTTCATCTAGAAGCATCCAAACCCACCAGCAATTTAGCTCCTCTAGTAAATATTCTAGAAGGTCAAGGAAGGCAGCCACCAACCTCATGGCAGCCACCAACCTCAAGCCAGCAGCCAGCCACCAGCCACCAGTCGCCAGCCGCCAGCTGCCTTCACACTACCACCATCTATTGATGTTCACACTTGAACTTTGATTTTCTTACTTACAATTTGTGTATAAATAGAGGGTGAGTAGAAGGAGGTAGAAAAAAAAAAGAAGAAGAAGGGAGGAAACACAAACTCTCCTCTCTACAAATCAGAAATTATGTATTCTTTCATCTTTAGGAGTAGTTGTTCAATAGATATGCAAGGCTAAGCTCGTTTTCTTGGTTGCAAGGACATAAACAAACCTTTGGATTTCAAGAACTGTGAGATTTATTCTTCCTTTTATTTTTAGTTTATGTTATGAATGAGTATGTTTGTTTTCCTATGCATATTTCCTATGATTGTTGTTGATACTTGCTAGAGCGGACTCTAAGTTATTATTGTGAACAATCTATTGCTAAGTTTGATATCAAAACCAAATTCGAAGCTTTAGACACATCTGCAAAGATCCTTGCGTTCCGTTCTTGCCAGATACAATACACTGTAGCTGCGAAACCCAGTTTACGAGAAACATTGACGAAACTTTTGCCATGCTCAGAGTTAGTGGCCAAACGAATCCATTCATCCAAGCTTTTTGTCATTCTTGGAATGTCGCATCTGTCACAAACATTCCACCATAATGCTTTCGTAAAGGAGCATTCAAAGAACAAGTGGTTGTGATTTTCATTATTGCGGAGACAGAGTGAGCACCTATTGGGACCATGAATACCAAACCGATGAAGTCTATCCTGCGTTGAGAGTTTCCGTTGGATGGCCACCCAAAGAAGAAATAGCTTCTATAATGGGGTGCCAGACAAGAGCGTGAGTGATAGGAATTCTCCATTCTAAGTTATTAATCACCACGTTCACTCTCGCGTTATGTACCATACTTGAATCATAAATGAATCTTTCACCGTAAGTATCAGCGAGCGGGCTGTGAGGATGCCAATTGTCAAACCATAGAGAGGTTGTCATTCCATCTCCGATGATGTGCTTCATCTTCGGCCATGCTAAGGATCTGAGCTTTAGAATCTTTCCCCAAGCCCAAGAGCAGCTTCCTGGCGCCTTGATTGTCCAGAAATTCCTACCTCGCAAGAGATTGGATCTGATCCAAGTAGACCAGATTGAACCATTTGAGTCATTGCACAAGTTCCAAATATGTTTCAACAAGGCAATCTTGTTCCATTCTGCTATCCTTTTTATGCCTAGACCCCCCTTCTTTTTTGGAAGACATACCTAATCCCAAGCCACTTTAGCCCTAGTAGCGCTCATATCTGAACCTGACCAAAGAAAGGATCTCATAATTTGCTCAACATTTTTCACTACTTCCCCAGGTAATAGGAATAGAGATGCCCAATAGACCTGGATGGAGAATAAAACTGAGTTAATCAGTTGTACTCGCCCTGCGAAAGAGAGTTCTGCAGGTCCAATGTCGTACTTTAGCGGTAATTCGATCCACGAGGCCCTTACAATCAACAGCCTTTAGTCTGGACGAGATAAGAGGTACTCCCAAATATTTCATAGGCAGCTCCCCCTCTCTAAACCCAAGAATACTGATAATTTGTTCCCTTTCAGCACCTAACACACCGCTTAAGAAGATGTCACTTTTGTTTGGATTTGGATATAGACATGATTTTCTGGACAATCAAGGCGCCAGGAAGCTGCTCTTGGGCTTGGGGAAAGATTCTAAAGCTCAGATCCTTAGCATGGCCGAAGATGAAGCACATCATTGGAGATGGAATGACAACCTCTCTATGCTTTGACAATTGGCATCCTCAAAGCCCGCTTGCTGATACCTACGGTGAATGTTTCATCTATGATTCAGGTATGGAACACAACGCGAGAGTGAACGTGCTGATTAATAACTTAGAATGGAGAATTCCTATCACTCATGCTATTGGCTGGCACCCCATTATAGAAGCTATTCCTTCCACATCTACTCCTAAGGGGCAAAAGGATGAGATTGTTTGGTTAGATTCGCCAAATCAGAGTTTCTCGGTCAAAGTAGCTTGGGAACAACTAAGAATTCATTATCAAATGGTTGATTGGCATGACATCGTGTGGTTCAAGAATGTTGTCCCAAGACATGCATTTCTTCTTTGGGTGGCTATCCAACGAAAACTCGCAACGCAGGATAGACTTCATCGGTTTGGTATTCATGGTCCCAATAGGTGCTCACTCTGTCTCCGCAATAATGAAGATCACAATCACTTGTTCTTTGAATGCTCCTTTACGAAGGCATTATGGTGGAATGTTTGTGACAGATGCGACATTCCAAGAATGACAAAAAGCTTGGATGAATGGATTCGATTGGCCACTGTCTCTTGGCATGGCAAAAGTTTCGTCAACTTTTCTCGTAAACTGGGTTTCGCAGCTACAGTGTATTGTATCTGGCAAGAACGGAACGCAAGGATCTTTGCAGATGTGTCTAAAGCTTCGAATTTGGTTTTTGATCAAATCGAATGTATCATTCGCGATAAGCTTGTTTTGATGAGGAATGTTCAACAAACAGATGAAAACATAAGGATCCAAAGACTTTGGAGGGTCAATAACATGGACTCTTAATTTGATGTTTAGCTGGATGTTTTTGTACCCCTAGCATATCTAGTTGGTCTAAGTTTTTGTTTTGTTATGTGGCTAGCCTGTAGCCTTTTGTTGGTTTTCGTTTCTGTCCTCATTGTAAATCTTGGGTATGCCCATTATATTCTTTATATCATTTTCTTTTAATACATAAGTCAGCTTACCAAAAAAAAAAAGATATAGACCTGATAGATCTTGAAACTCTGTGAGTGCATTTTTGATCATACGAACTAAGTGTACATCCCCTTTGCTGAATATCATCAAGTCGTCTGCAAAGCAAAGATGAGAATTTATGTCCTTCTTGCATCTCCAGTGGAACTTGAAGTTTTGATTGGCACTCATATTGCAGAACAACCCTGACAGGATTTCCATGCAAAGGACAAACAAATATGGAGATAATGGATCATCTTGTCTCAACCCTCTACCCCATGAAAGTAACCTGCAAGTTCACCGTTGACGTTGATTGAGAATTGACACGATGTAACACACACCATGATCCAATCAACCACTGTTCTAGGGAATCTTATTTTTATTAACGTAGCATCAACGAAATCCCACCGAACCGAGTCATAAGCCTTCATCAGATCTACTTTCATAGCACAACGAGCCGGACCCGTAGATTTATGATAGCCTTTCATTAGCTCCTGAGACTAAAGAATATTGTCGCTGAGTCTCCGTCCAGAGATAAAAGCTGTCTGATACGGACCTACTAAAGACGGCAAAACAACTTTCATTCTCCCAGCTAGAATCTTCGCGATGCATTTGTATACTATATTGCAGCAAGATATAGGATGAAAATCTGTCAACCTCGTAGGATTAGCAACTTTAGGGATAAGGGAAATGGATGTAGCATTCATTTCTTTAAGCATTCTACGAGTCTGAAAGAAGGAGCTAACAGCTTTGATTACATCTTCCCCCACTATATGCCACATTCTTTTGAAGAAACCTGCGTTGAAACCATTCGGGCGAGGGGCTTTGTTGTTTTTCAAACTAAACATAGCATTCTTAATCTCCTCCCTTGTTACTTCTTGTGCTAGTTCATGTTGTTGAGTCGAAGAATGTTTGCAGTTAATTGCCGATTGCATCACTTCCTCGTTCAAGACCCTAGGCATCTGATTCACTCCCAACACACGCTGGAAGTATGCAATTACTTCTGATTTGACTTCCTCGTGTCCTTCAACGACTTCCCCATCCTCCCTTATAACAGAGAGAAGCTTATTTCTATTCTGTCTTCCATTTACTGATTTGTGGAAGTAGCTAGTATTCTGATCCCCCAAGCTAAGCCATTGTATCCTTGCCTTTTGTTTGAAAAAACTCTCTTTCGCCCTGACCGTAGAACCATAGTTACGAACAGCATCTCTTTCGCGCATGCGAAAAGTTGGATTCTCAAGCGCTGTATGCAGCTCCTGTTAAGCCTTATCCATATGATCTTTTGCATCTTTGACTCTATCTGATATATTGGAGATGTGAGTCTTATTGAAATGTTTAAGTTCCTGCTTTAGCTTCCTTAGTTTGCAACACAACTGATACATTGGACAACCCCCCAAATGCTGATCCCATACTTTCTTCACCAAGGGCATGAACTCGTCATGATCCATCCACATATCAAAGAATCTGAATGGTTTCTTTATGTTCTGAACATTGCCAGTAACCTTTACCACCATGGGAGAATGATCTGAAATACCAGCAGGCAAGAATCTCGCTTCCGATAATGGGAAGTGCATATTCCACTTCTCATTCACAAGCACTCTATCTAGCTTCCGCATAATCAGATTCTCAATACATTGGTTCGTCCATGTATAATGCATACCAGAATACCGAAGATCATCCACTTTCGCATCTCGAATACATGTTTCCAACCTGTCCATCTGACCATCCCACGTAGTAGACCCTCCTGACCTTTCTGACGGGCTGCGGATAGCATTAAAGTCACCCATAAGAATCCATGGGGTTGACTCCCATGCATCACTACGACTCACTATATCAGACCATAATGTCTCACGTAAGGATGCATTATTGTCTTCATAAATGATTGAAGTATTAAAACATATATTGGTAGCTAATATAGTGACAGAAACATGGATAGCCTGGTCTGACATACCGCAGACATCCACCTTCACCACATCAGCATTCCAACAAACCCAAATACGACCACGAGAAGAGAAATCATAATTGTACAAGAAGGACCAATTACGCAGAAGAAGGTTAGACATATTATCTTTATTCTTTTCTCTAACCCGAGTTTCAACCAAACCAAAAAAAACCATCCTCTCTTGATGGATTAGCTGACGCAATTCTGAATGCTTTATGGGGTCATTCAAACCTCTTTTTTTTTTGGTAAGCTGACTTATGTATTAAAAGAAAATGATACAAAGAATATAATGGGCATACCCAAGATTTACAATGTGAACAGAAACGAAAACCAACAAATGGCTACAGGCTAGCCACATACCAAAACAAAAACTTAGACCATCTAGATATGCTAGGGGTACAAAAACAACCAGCTAAACATCAAATTAAGAGTCCATCTAGATATGTTAGAGGTCATTCAAACCTCTAACATTCCAACATCCAATCATCATAATAAAATAGAGAGGAGTACAAACAGCAACATAAAGGTTACCTTGACCTGCCGCCCCGCGGGGAACCAGATTTCTTATTCACCTTTGAACCCTTTTTCTTTTTCTCCAGAGAGTCTCCAGCCTTAATAGCTGACTCATTAACAGTTTTCCCATCGGTGGAGTTCGGAGTTTGTGGACTTGTCGGAATCATTGACGTCGGCTCCTTCTCATTCCGTTCTCCATTTATATCACCTCCCATTGCTGCAACATCAACATTCAGCTCATGACTAATAGTAGAGAGAACCTAGTTCACGGTCGCACAAGCATCTGTATTGGAGATGACTAAACTTTGATCTAAAGCAGTACATGTAGCCCCATCCTCCTGCTCCATGTCTCTCAAAACATGAGGAGAGGTGGGAGTTTTGTCTTCACAGCAGCCAACATTGCACACATCTGATGTCGCATGATCATTACAATCAGACATATGTATCCCAGATGTTGAGCAACCATTCTCATTCTCACTCTTATGCACTTTAGATGCACACAGACCATTCTCACCACTTACAGAACCCTTATTTCATTTAACAACTACCTGCCATTGAAACTGATTCTGTTTGTTATCCGCAGATTTAGAGATCACAGCTCCTACTTTCCTCGCACCCTCTGCCACCGCTGTAGGATGAGCAACTTTATTAGTAGTACATATCGTTGTGGTGTGTCCAAAGATGTTGCAGTTATTGCACCTTGGTGGTATCCATTCATATTCAGCTGAGATTGTTACGAATACCCCATTTGGACAGCGAAGATCGTATTCCTTAACCAGCGTCTTTGAAGCATCTATCTCAACGCAAACTCTTGCGTAACTAAGCCTTTTACGCAGTAATATAGTACGATCAGCACGAAGGGGAACCCCAATAGCACTCGCTATACAACTCAGACCCTTAATAGTCCAATACTCAAGAGGAACATTACACAGCCTAACCCATACTGGAACTCTGACCAAATCATCTTTCAAAAATTGCATGTTCGGTTGCCAACGTTTAAGCACCAAAGGTCTGTTTGCCATGTGCCATGGGGCTCTTTCCAGAACATTAGTGGCACGATCAACAGAATCAAAAGTGAAAAGGTAGAAACCATTTTCCGAAGATAAAACTTCTGATAGACCATAGGAGCCCCATATCCTTTTCGCAATCGAATTAACAACAGGATATGGTAATTTCTGACCCACAAAATGACCAACGAGGGTGGATTTCCAAAGTTCACAGCCATCGTCAAACACATCACGCGGAGGAGCTACTGTTATACGACCATCAGTTATACGGGGGGTTCAAAATGCAGATTTCGAATTGGATTAAAATCAATGTTCTTACTACCCTCCTTGACATCAACAACAGAACCCTTCACAGCATTTAAAAAATTAAATTTGGTCTTAAGGTTTAGTTGTTCTTGTTGCTGAGACCCTACCTTCAATACATCAACTTCAGAACCCAGCACATGATTCATTTCTGAAACAACATGAGGAGCCTGGAGAGTAGGGGATTTCTCTATGCTGGCTTCAGAATCAGCTTAATGGTCACTAGGAAACTGAGAAATCTTCATACGATGACTATTCAACATATCTTTTAGCTCTAATCTTAAGGTATGTCCAGACTTAACTTCATTTTGTTGTTTAATGTTACAGCTAACCAAAGGAACAGATTCCACACCAGAACATGAAGACATTATGGCAATAGACATTTACTAGAGATAGCAAAGCTCTAATGAGAGATTATCATGTTTATAGCTGGTATTGGAAGTCCAGAAAGAAAACCCACTAAAAAAGATGCAGCTACTCACCTTATCTCAAAGCATTACGAGGCCGGTATCTCTCAGTTCATTGATTACAAAGATGATCCCTTCGGTCAAGATGTAGAGCATATTCTGATGGAGAACATACTCAAATATGGTGACGATCCAATGGTGAACCAAAGAGATCGAGCTTCGACAACCCCAGAATTACAAGTCTCGTATCTCACAGTTCATTGATTGAAATGATGATCCGTTCGGTCAAGATGTAGAGCATGTTGTGACGAACAATATATTCACAAATGGTGATGATCCAACGGTGAACCAAGGAGATCAAAGACAATACAGATTAGAGAGAGAGAGGGAGAGAGAGCGAGGAGAGAGAGAGTATCAGAACTTGTAAAAAAAAATGATATTTCAAACACTTTTAGAAATTTCATCTGCATATGTTTTAGAAATGTCAAAAAAAACGTCTGTTAGTTAAATTTGTCTACTTGCTTTATTAAAAGTCTAGTTTTTAGGCTTGACTTCTGTCATGTTGAATTCATCTAACTTTGGAGGGATGTTCCAAAGATAAATATGTATCAGAGTATGAAATAAACACTTTTGGCCAAGATTTGAAAACTTAATTCAGAGAATTAAGAGTTGTTCTTCCAAATTCGTTTTGTGAAGAACCCTACCTGACTTATCACTCTTCAATCACAAAGAGTGTGGCGTCGAAATCCTAGATTGATCTTTGTGGCATCCATATCGACTTATCAAAGTATCATTCTAGTCTATCCTCCATCTTATTTACCTTAAATCACTACAATCCAGCCTAAATACCAAAAGAAAGACAACACAACCAGACCCATCCTTCATCCATTTTCGTTAGAATCATTGTTGCCGATTTTCAAATCATTCACGGCACATCATCTGGTATCAGAGCATCAGTTGCGATCTAAGATAGGAGCCAAAAACAACAACAACAAGAAGAAAGTTTTGCTGGAATTGAGGTTGACAGACTTAACTATGGCTGGAGATAAAGAAGATTTGCCAAGAGGGTTAAGTTTGGAACAGGCACAGGTCATGGGCTTACAACGATCTCATGCTGAGATTCGGGATGAGATGACTGGAATTCGTGAACAGTTGAATACCCTTATGCAAAGGATGCAAAGAAATAATTTGCAACCCCAACCGAGGCAAGCACTTAGGGTGCCACGAAATGATATTATAGAAGCTGACGAAGATCCAAATGGGGATGATGAGGCTGATGATAGGGTCAGACCAAGAAGGCAGAATTATAATCCTCCTAATGGTCTCAAACATAAGATTCCACCGTTTAGAGGAAGTAGTTCACTTGAGGAATACTTGGAGTGGATTCAGAAGGTTGAAAAGGTGTTTGAATGGTATGAATATTCTGAAGAAAGGAAGTGCAAGGTGGCAGCACTTGAGTTTACAGATTATGCTATTTTATGGTGGGAAAACGTAAAGATTCAGAGGAGAAGGGATGAAGAGGAGGAGATTGCAACATGGGCAACTATGAAAAGAGTGATGAAGAAGAGATTTGTTCCTGATTACTATAAACAGGAGCTATACATCAGACTTCAAACTTTGCGACAGGGATCTTTGAGTGTGGAAGAGTATGTGAAAGAGTTTGAATTACTGCTGATTCGATGTGAATTGATGGAACCTCAAGAGCAAACAATAGCTAGATTTCTTAGAGGGTTGAGGAAGGATATAGCTAATGTTGTTGAGTTACAACCGTACATCTTCCTTGAGGAAGTTATAAAGCTTGCAACCCGAGTAGAGAGGCAGCAGAGACAAGGAGGTGTCTTTGAATGCTCCTTTTTTTTTTCGTAAGCTGACTTATGTATTAAAAGAAAATGATACAAAGAATATAATGGGCATACCCAAGATTTACAATGTGGACAAAAACGAAAACCAACAAATGGCTACAGGCTAGCCACATAACCAAACAAAAACTTAGACCAACTAGATATGCTAGGGGTACAAAAACATCCAGCTAAACATCAAATTAAGATTCCATGTTATTGACCCTCCAAAGTCTTTGGATCCTTATGTTTTCATCTGTTTGTTGAACATTCCTCATCAAAACAAGCTTATCGCGAATGATACATTCGATTTGATCAAAAACCAAATTCGAAGCTTTAGACACATCTGCAAAGATCCTTGCGTTCCGTTCTTGCTAGATACAATACATTGTAGCTGTGAAACCCAGTTTACAAGAAAAGTTGACGAAACTTTTGCCATGCCAAGAGACAGTGGCCCAACGAATCCATTCATCCAAGCTTTTTGTCATTCTTGGAATGTCGCATCTGTCACAAACATTCCACCATAATGCCTTCGTAAAGGAGCATTCAAAGAACAAGTGATTGTGATCTTCATTATTGCGGAGACAGAGTGAGCACCTATTGGGACCATGAATAGCAAACCGATGAAGTCTATCCTACGTTGAGAGTTTTCGTTGGATAGCCACCCAAAGAAGAAATGCATGTCTTGGGACAGCATTCTTGAACCACACGATGTCATGCCAATCAACCATTTGATGATGAATTCTTAGTTGTTCCCAAGCTACTTTGACCGAGAAACTCTGATTTGGCGAATCCAACCAAACAATCTCATCCTTTTGCCCCTTAGGAGTAGATGTGGAAGGAATAGCTTCTATAATGGGGTGCCAGCCAATAGCATGAGTGATAGGAATTCTCCATTCTAAGTTATTAATCAGCACGTTCACTCTCGCGTTGTGTTCCATACCTGAATCATTGATGAAACGTTCACCGTAGGTATCAGCGAGCGGGCTGTGAGGATGCCAATTGTCAAACCATAGAGAGGTTGTCATTCCATCTCCGATGATGTGCTTCATCTTCGGCCATGCTAAGGATCTGAGCTTTAGAATCTTTCCCCAAGCCCAAGAGCAGCTTCCTGGCGCCTTGATTGTCCAGAAATTCCTACCTCGCAAGAGATTGGATTTGATCCAAGTAGACCAGATTGAACCATTTGAGTCATTGCACAAGTTCCAAATATGTTTCAACAAGGCAATCTTGTTCCATTCTGCTATCCTTTTTATGCCTAGACCCCCCTCCTTTTTTGGAAGACATACCTGATCCCAAGCCACTTTAGCCCTGGTAGCGCTCATATCTGAACCTGACCAAAGAAAGGATCTCATAATTTGCTCAACATTTTTCACTACTTCCCCAGGTAATAGGAATAGAGATGCCCAATAGACCTGGATGGAGAATAAGACTGAGTTAATCAGTTGTACTCGCCCTGCGAAAGAGAGTGTTCTGCAGGTCCAATGTCGAACTTTGGCGGTAATTCGATCCACGAGGCCCTTACAATTAACAGCCTTTAGTCTTTGAATGCTCCTTTACGAAGGCATTATGGTGGAATGTTTGTGACAGATGCGACATTCCAAGAATGACAAAAAGCTTGGATGAATGGATTTGATTGGCCACTGTCTCTTGGCATGGCAAAAGTTTCGTCAACTTTTCTCGTAAACTGGGTTTCGCAGCTATAGTGTATTGTATCTGGCAAGAACGGAACGCAAGGATCTTTGCAGATGTGTCTAAAGCTTTGAATTTGGTTTTTGATCAAATCGAATGTATCATTCGCGATAAGCTTGTTTTGATGAGGAATATTCAACAAACAGATGAAAACATAAGGATCCAAAGACTTTGGAGGGTCAATAACATGGACTCTTAATTTGATGTTTAGCTGGATGTTTTTGTACCCCTAGCATATCTAGTTGGTCTAAGTTTTTGTTTGGTTATGTGGCTAGCCTGTAGCCATTTGTTGGTTTTCGTTTCTGTCCACATTGTAAATCTTGGGTATGCCCATTATATTCTTTGTATCATTTTCTTTTAATACATAAGTCAGCTTACCAAAAAAAAGATCTTTGGTATTCTGGTATGCATTATACATGGACGAACCAATGTATTGAGAATCTGATTATGTGGAAGCTAGATAGAGTGCTTGTGAATGAGAAGTGGAGTCTGCACTTCCCATTGTCGGAAGCGAGATTCTTGCCTGCTGGTATGTCAAATCATTCTCCCATGGTGGTAAAGGTTATTGGCAATGTTCAGAACATAAAGAAACCATTCAGATTCTTTGATATGTTGATGGATCATGACGAGTTCATGCCCTTGGTGAAGAAAGTATGGGATCAGCATTTGGGGGTTGTCCAATGTATCAGTTTGTGTTGCAAAACTAAGGAAGCTAAAGTAGGAACTTAAACATTTCAATAAGACTCACTTCTCCAATATTTCAGATAGAGTCAAAGATGCAAAAGATCACATGGATAAGGCTCAACAGGAGCTGCATACAGCGCCTGAGAATCCAACTTTACGCATCCGAGAAAGATATGCTATTTGTATCTATGCTTCTATCATGAGGGCGGAAGAGAGTTTTTTCAAACAAAAGGCAAGGATTCAATGGCTTAGCTTTGGGGATAAGAATACTAGCTACGGGGATAAGAATACTAGCTACTTCCACAAATCAGTAAATGCAAGACAGAACAGAAATAAGGTTCTCTCCGTTACAAGGGAGGATGAGGGAGTCGTTAAAGGACACGAGGCAGTCAAATCAGAAGTAATTGCATACTTCCAGCGTTTGTTGGGAGATAAACAGATGCCTAGGGCCTTGAACGAGGAAGTGATGCAATCGGCAATTAACTGCAAACTATCTTCAACACAACAGGATGTTCTAGCACATGAAGTAACAAGGGAGGAGAATAAGCATGCTATGTTTAGTTTGAAAAACAACAAAGCCCCTTGTCCGGATGGCTTCAATGCAGGTTTCTTCAAAAGAATGTGGCATATAGTGGGGGAAGATGTAATCAAAGTTGTTAGCTCCTTCTTTCAGACTCGTAGAATGCTTAAAGAGATGAATGCTACATCCATTTCCCTTATCCCTAAAGTTGCTAATCCTACGAGGTTGACAGATTTTCGTCCTATATCCTGCTGCAATACAGTATACAAATGCATCGTGAAGATTCTAGCTGGGAGAATGAGAGTTGTTTTGCCATCCTTAGTAGGTCCGTATCAGACAGCTTTTATCTCTGGACGGAGAATCAGCGACAATATTCTTTTGTCTTAGGAGCTAATGAAAGGCTATCATAAATCTACGGGTCCTGCTTGTTGTGCTATGAAAGTAGATCTGATGAAGGCTTATAACTCGGTTCGGTGGGATTTCGTTGATGCTACGTTAATAAAAATGGGATTCCCGATGATCATTATTCTGAACAAGTTAGAGAGAGGTTAGAGAGTAAAGATACAAAGGGGCGGTGCTCCGACAGCCATATCTCCGGCGACCACCGTTGGATCAAGCCGAGATTTGGATATGTTGTGCACTGAACTATTGTCTACATTCTGACCGTAGGGATCTTCTAAAGCTGCCGCCGTTTAAGAATTCTGGAGAATTGAAATTTTCTGGAAAACCCCCTAGTGCTGTCAGAGTCGCCGGCCCATTTTGCCTTGTTATACCGTTGGATCCAGACTATTTTTTGGTATGTTGTGAACATCTATATTGCCTACATTCTGTCTAGAGGGATCGTCCATATTGGATTCCTCATGCGGAAGCTAGCCATTTGAATATTTCTGGAAAAATCCTTCTCGGAACAGTCATAGCCGCCGGCATATTTGTCCTTCTTCCACCGTTGGATCAAGCTTATTTTTGGATATGTGATGCATCTGGTTATGATACACATTCTGAACGGTGGAGATTAGAAATGAAGCCTCCAACAACGTTTTCTACATGTTCAACAAAAGGTCGTCATTCTCAGGTCAGTTTTGATATAATTAAGATCTGTGGAGATCCAACCGTTAAACTGTGCTACGTTTTGAGTATGTTATACATAACATGTGTATCTACCTTTGAACTGTTGGGATTTTTGACCGCACAGATCGTTGTTCCAATCATAGTGTTGGTTGCTTATTAGTGCTTCTTGGACTGAGTTTGTGTCCTTAGAACGTTCTATCTAGTATTTGTATGCTGCCACATTGTCTTTGTATTCTGCTGTCGAATTTGTTCCAATGGCTAGCTCTGCCATTGAACAACACAATGGAGTTAAATCTGGCTATACCTTACAATTAGAGCTCCAAGATATGCTAAAGAGTCATGACATGAATCCTGTGTTGGGTTCTAAAGTTGATGAGTTGAAGGTTGGGTCTAAGCAACAAGAACAGCTACACCTTAGCCTCAAATTGAATTTTTTAAATGCTTTGAAGGGCTCTGATGTTGATGACAATAAGGGTAGGATGTCCCTTGATATGAATCCAGTCCATAACTTGCATTTTGCTCCCCCTGCAATAACTGATGGTCGTGTGACAGTAGCTCCTCCACTTGATGTGTTTGAGGATGGCTGTGATCTTTGGAAATCCACTATAGTTGGTCATTTCGTGGGTCAGAAATTACCCTATCCTGTTGTTAATTCTATTGCCAAAAGAATATGGGGCTCCCACGGTCTATCCGAAGTTTTATCTTTTGATAATGGATTGTTTCTCTTCACTTTTGATAAAAGGCTTAGCTACGCAAGAGTTTGCGTTGAGATAGAAGCTTCGAAAACGCTGGTGAAGGAATACGACCTTCGCTGTCCAAATGGGTTATTCATAACAATTTCAGCGGATTATGAATGGATTCCTTCAAGGTGCAATAATTGCAATGTCTTTGGACATACCACAGCGATATGTGCTACTAGTAAAGTTGATGATCGTACAATGGGGGCAGAGGGCAAAAGGAAAATAGGAGCTGTGAACTCTAAACATGCAGATAATAAGCAGAATCAGCTTCAATGGCAGGTAGTTGGTAAACGAAATAAAGGTGTTACGATTGGTAAGAATGATTGTTTGGCATCTAAAGAGCTTAATTGTAATGAGAATGGTTGTTTATCATCTGCTTTACATATTGCTGATTGTAATACGAATGAATCTGCGACATCAGATGTGCCCAATGCTGGTTGTTATGAAGATGAAAATCCTACCTCTCCTCTTGTTTTGAAGAGCTTACCAGCAGACATGGTGCCGGAGGAAGGGGATGCATGTACTTCTTTAGATCAAAGTTCAACCATCTGTAATACAATTGCTTATGCAACCATGAACCCTGTTAGTCATGAGGTGAATGTTGATATTGGAGCTATGGGAGGTGATACAGGCAAGGAAGATGATGATAAGGAGTCGACGTCACTGATCCCAACAAGTCCGCAAAGTCCGATTTCTTCTGACGGTGAAACTTTTATTAATCAGTTAGCTAGCAAGGCTAGAGACTCTCTAGAGAAAAAGAAAAACCGGTTCTCCAGGCTTTTTCAAAGAAGAGTAAGAAAATCTGGCTCCTCAAGGGGGGCAAGTCAAGGTAATCAGTGTGTTGCTGTTTGGTACTCCTCTCTATTTCCCTATGATTATTGGATGTTGGAATTGTTAGAGGTTTGAATGATCCCATAAAGCATTCAGAACTGCGTCAAGCTCATCCATCAAGAGAGGATGGTTTTTTTTTGGTTGGTGGTTGAAACTCGGGTTAGAGACAGAAATAAAGATAATGTTTCCCAACTTCTTCTGCGTAATTGGTCATTCTTGTATAATTATGATTTCTCTTGTCGTGGTCGTATTTGGGTTTGTTGGAATGCTGATTTGGTGAAGGTGGATGTTCTGGGAATGTCAGACCAGGCTATCCATGTTTCTGTCATGATATTAGCTACCAATATCTGTTTTAATACTTCAATCATTTACGGAGACAATAATGCATCCTTACCTGAGGCTTTATGGTCTGATATTGTGAGTCGTAGTGATGGATGGGAGTCAACCCCATGGATTCTCATGGGCGACTTTAATGCTATCCGCAACCAGTCAGAGAGGTTAGGAGGGTCTTCTACGTGGGCTGGTCATATGGACAGATTGGAAACATGTATACGTGAAGCGAAAGTGGATGATCTTCGGTATTCAGGTATGCATTATACTTGGACGAACCAATGTCCTGAGAATATGATTATGCGGAAACTAGATAGAGTGCTTGTGAATGAGAAGTGGAATATGCGCTTCCCATTGTCGGAAGCGAGATTCTTGCCTGCTGGTATTTCAGATCATTCTCCCATGGTGGTAAAAGTCACTAGCAATGTTCAGAACATAAAGAAACCATTCAGATTCTTCGATATGTGGATGGATCATGACGAGTTCATGCCCTTGGTGAAGAAAGTATGGGATCAGCATTCGGGAGGTTGTCCAATGTTGTGAACATCTATATTTCCTACATTCTGTCCAGAGGGATCGTCCATATTGGATTCCTCCTGCGGAAGCTAGCCATTTGAATATTTCTGGAGAAATCCTTCTCGGAACAGTTAGAGCCGCCGGCATATTTCTCCTTCTTCCACCGTTGGATCAATCTTATTTTTGGATATGTGATGCATCTGGTTATGGTACATATTCTGAGCGGTGGAGATTAGAAATTAAGCCTCCAGCAACGTTTGCTACATGTTCAACAGAAGGTCGTCATTCTTAGGTCAGTTTCGGTATAATTAAGATCTGTGGAGATCCAAACGTTAAACTGTGCTGAGTTTTGAATATGTTATACATAACATGTGTATCTACCTTTGAACCGTTGGGATGTTTGAACTGATCGTTGTTCCGATCATAGTGCTGGTCGCTTATTAGCGCTTCTTGGACTGAGTTTTTTCTAGTATTTGTATGCTGCCAAATTGTCTTTGTGTTCTGTTGTCAAATTTGTTCCAATGGTTAGCTCTGACATTGAACAACACCATGGAGTTAAATCTGGATATACTTTACAATTAGAGCTCCAAGACATGCTAAATAGTCATGACATGAATCCTGTGTTGGGTTCTAAAGTTGATGAGTTGAAGGTTGGGTCTAAGCAACAAGAACAACTACACCTTAGCCCCAAATTGAATTTTTTAAATGCTTTGAAGGGCTCTGATGTTGATGACAATAAGGGTAGGATGTCCCTTGATATGAATCCAGTCCGTAACTTGCATTTTGCTCCCCCCGCAATAACTGATGGTCGTGTGACGGTAGCTCCTCCACTTGATGTGTTTGAGGATGGCTGTGAACTTTGGAAATCCACTCTAGTTGGTCATTTCGTGGGTCAGAAATTACCCCTATCCTGTTGTTAATTCTATTGCTAAAAAGAAATATGGGGCTCCCACGGTCTATCCGAAGTTTTATCATCTGATAATGGATTCTTTCTCTTCACTTTTGATTCTGTCGATCGCGCCACTAATGTTATGGAGAGAGCCCCATGGCACATGGCCAACAGACCTTGGTGCTTAAACGTTGGCATCCGAACATGCAATTTTTTGAAAGATGATCTGGATAGAGTTCCGGTATGGGTTAAGCTCTATAATGTTCCTCTCGAGTATTGGACTGTTTAAGGGGTTGAGTTGTGTAGGCGAGTGCTAATTGGGTTCCCCTTCATGCTGACCTTACTACATTGTTGCGTAAAAGGCTTAGCTACGCAAGAGTTTGCGTTGAGAATAGAAGCTTCGAAAACGCTGGTGAAGGAATACGAACCTTCGCTGTCCAAATGGGTTATTCATAACAATTTCAGCGGATTATGAATGGATTCCTTCAAGGTGCAATAATTGCAATGTCTTTGGACATAACCACAAGGCGATATGTGCTACCAGTAAAGTTGATGATCGTACAATGGGGGCAGAGGGCAAAAGGAAAATAGGAGCTGTGAACTCTAAACATGCAGATAATAAGCAGAATCAGCTTCAATGGCAGGTAGTTGGTAAACGAAATAAGGGTGTTACGATTGGTGAGAAATGATTGTTTGGCATCTAAAGAGCTTAATTGTAATGAGAATGGTTGTTTATCATCTGCTTTACATATTGCTGATTGTAATACGAATGAATCTGCGACATTAGATGTGCCCCAATGCTGGTTGTTATGAAGATGAAAAATCCTACCTCTCCTCTTATTTTGAAGAGCTTACGAGCAGACATGGTGCCGGAGGAAGGGGATGCATGTACTTCTTTAGATCAAAGTTCAACCATCTGTAATGCAAACATGAACCCTATTAGTCATGAGGTGAAATGTTGATATTGGAGCTATGGGAGGTGGTACAAAGGTAAGGAAGATGATGATAAGGAGTCGATGTCACTGATCCCAACAAGTCCGCAAAGTTTTTTTTCCGATTTCTTCTTGATGGGGGAAACTTTTATTAATCAGTTAGCTAGCAAGGCTAGAGACTCTCCTAGAAAAAAAAGAAAACGGGTTCTCACAGGCTTTTAAAGAAGAGTAAGAAATCTGGCTCCTCGAGGGGGGGCAAGTCAAGGTAATCCGTGTTGGTTGATGTTTTGGTACTCCTCTCTATTTCCCTATGATTATTGGATGTTTTTTGGAAAATGTTAGAGGTTTGAATGACCCCATAAAGCATTCAGAACTGCGTCAGCTCATCCATCAAGAGAGGATAATGGTTTTTTTTTTTGGTTTGGTTGAAACTCGGGTTAGAGAGACAGGAAATAAAGATAATGTTTCGCAACTTCTTCTGCGTAATTGGGTCATTCTTTGTATAATTTTGATGATTTCTTTGTTCGTGGTCCGTATTTGGGTTTGTTGGAATGCTGATTTTGTGAAGGTGGATGTTTCTGGGAATGTCAGACCAGGCTATCCATGTTTCTGTCATGATATTAGCTACCAATATCTGTTTTAATACTTCAATCATTTACGGAGACAAATAATGCATCTGTACATGAGGCTTTATGGTCTGATATTGTTGAGTCGTAGTGATGGATGGGAGTCAACCCCATGGATTCTTATGGGCGACTTTAATGGTATCCGCAAAACCAGTCCAGAGAGGTTAGGAGGGTCTTCTACGTGGGCTGGTCATATGGGACAGATTGGAAACATGTATACGTGAAGCGAAAGTGGATGATCTTCTGGTATTCAGGTAATGCATTATACTTGGACGAACCATGTCCTGAGAATTATGATTATGGCGGAAACTAGATAGAGTGCTTGTGAATGAGAAGTGGAATATGCGCTTCCCATTGTCGGAAGCGAGATTCTTGCCTGCTGGTATGTCAGATCATTCTCCCATGGTGGTAAAAGTCACTGGCAATGTTCAGAACATAAAGAAACCATTCAGATTCTTCGATATGTGGATGGATCATGACGAGTTCATGCCCTTGGTGAAGAAAGTATGGGATCAGCATTCGGGGGGTTGTCCAATGTATCAACTGTGTTGCAAACTAAGGAAGCTAAAGCAGGAACTTAAACATTTCAATAAGACTCACTTCTCCAATATTTCCGGTAGAGTCAAAGATGCAAAAGATCACATGGATAGGGCTCAACAAGCTCTGCATACAGCGCCTGAGGATCCAACATTGCGTATGCGAGGAAGAGATGTTGTTCGTAACTATGCTTCTACTGTCAGGGCGGAAGAGTGTTTTTTCAGACAAAAGGCAAGGATACAATGGCTTAGCTTGGGGGATCAGAATACTAGCTACTTTCACAAATCAGTAAATGGTAGACAGAATAGAAATAAGCTTCTCTCGGTTACAAGGGAGGATAGAGAAGTCGCTGAAGGACACAAATGCCTAGGGTCCTGAACGAGGAAGGGATGCAATCGGCAATTAATTACAAATTGTCGTCAACTTAATAGCATGTACTAGCACAAGATGTAACAAGAGAGGAGATTAAGCATGTTATGTTTAGTTTGAAAAACAACAAAGCTCCTGGTCCGGATGGCTTCAACGCAGGTTTCTTCAAAAGAATGTGGCACATAGTGGGGGAAGATGTAATCAACGCTGTTAGCTCCTTCTTCCAGACTCGTAGAATGCTTAAAGAAATGAATGCTACATCCATTTCCCTTATCCCTAAAGTTGCTAATCCTACGAGGTTGACAGATTTTCGTCCTATATCTTGCTACAATACAGTATACAAATGCATCGCGAAGATTCTAGCTGGGAGAATGAAAGTTGTTTTACCATCCTTAGTAGGTCCGTATCAAACAACTTTTATCTCTGGACGGAGAATCAGCGACAATATTCTTTTGTCTCAGGAACTAATGAAAGGCTATCACACAACTACGGGTCCTGCTCGTTGTGCTATGAAAGTACACCTGATGAAGGCTTATGACTCTGTTCGGTGGGATTTTGTTGATGCTACGTTGATAAAAATGGGATTCCCTAGAACAGTCATTGATTGGATCATGGTTTGTGTTACATCAATGTCAATTCTCAAATCAACGTCAACGGTGAACTTGCGGGTTACTTCCAAGGGGGGAGAGGGTTGAGACAAGGTGATCCATTATCTCCATATTTGTTTGTCCTATGCATGGAAATCCCTGTCAGGGCTGTTCTGCAATATGAGTGGCCAACCAAAAACTTCAATTTCCACAGGAGATGCAAGAAGGACAGAATTTCTCATCTTTGCTTTGCCGACGACTTGATGATATTCAGCAAAGGGGATGTACATTCAATCCGTATGATCAAAAAATGTACTCATAGAGTTTCAGGTTCTATCAGGTCTATATCCAAATCCAAACAAAAGTGACATCTTCTTGAGCGGTTCGTTAGGTGCTGAGAGGGAACAGATTTATCAGTATTCTTAGGGTTTAGAGAGGGGGAGCTTCCTATGAAATATTTGGGAGTGCCTCTTATCTCGTCCAGACTAAAGGCTGTTAATTGTAAGGGCCTCGTGGATCGAATTACCGCCAAAGTTCGACATTGGACCTGCAGAACACTCTCTTTCGCAGGGCGAGTACAACTGATTAACTCAGTCTTATTCTCCATCCAGGTCTATTGGGCATCTCTATTCCTATTACCTGGGGAAGTAGTGAAAAATGTTGAGCAAATTAATGAGATCCTTTCTTTGGTCAGGTTCAGATATGAGCACTACCAGGGCTAAAGTGGCTTGGGATCAGGTATGTCTTCCAAAAAAGGAGGGGGGGCTAGGCATAAAAAGGATAGCAGAATGGGAACAAGATTGCCTTGGTTGGAAACATATTTTGGAACTTGTTGGCAATGACTCAGATGGCTTCAATATGGTCTACTTGGATCAAATCCAATCTCTTGCGAGGTAGGAAATTTCTGGACAATCAAGGGCGCCAGGAAAGCTGCTCTTGGGCTTGGGGAAAGATTCTAAGCTCAGATCCTTAGCATGGCCGAAGATGAAGCACGTCATCGGAGATGGAATGACAACCTCTCTATGGTTTGACAATTGGCATCCTCACATCCGCTCGCTGATACCTATCGGTGAACGTTTCATCTATGATTCAGGTATGGAACACAATGCGAGAGTGAACGTGCTGATTAATAACTTAGAATGGAGAAATTCCTATCACTTAATGCTATTTGGCTGGCACCCCATTTTAGAAGCTATTCCTTCCACCTATACTCCAAAGGGGCAAAAGGATGAAATTGTTTGGTTGGATTCGCCAAATCACAGTTTCTCGGTCAAAGTAGCTTGGGAACAACTAAGAATTCATCATCAAATGGTTGATTGGCATGACATCGTGTGGTTCAAGAATGTTGTCCCAAGACATGCATTTCTTCTTTGGGTGGCTATCCAACGGAAACTCTCAACGTAGGATAGACTTCATATCGGTTTGGTATTCATGGTCCCAATAGGTGCTCACTTTGTCTCCGCAATAATGAAGATCACAACCACTTGTTCTTTGAATGCTCCTTTGCGAAAGCATTATGGTGGAATGTTTGTGATAGATGCGACATTCCAAGAATGATAAAAAGCTTGGATGAATGGATTCGATTTGGCCACTGTCTCTTGCATGGAAAAAGTTTTCGTCAACTTTTTCTCGTAAACTGGGTTTCGCAGCTTACAGTGTATTGTATCTGGCAAGAACGGAATGCCAAGGATCTTTGCAGATGTGTCTAAAGCTTCGATTTGGTTTTTTGATCAAAAATCGAATGTATCATTCGCGATAAGCTTGTTTTGATGAGGAATGTTCAACAAACAGATGAAAAACATAAGGATCCAAAAGACTTTGGAGGGGTCAATAACATGGACTCTTAATTTGATGTTTAGCTGGTTGTTTTTTGTACCCCTAGCATATCTAGTTGGTCCAAGTTTTTGTTTTGTTGTGGCTAGCCTGTAGCCATTTGTTGGTTTTCGTTTCTGTCCTCATTGTAAATCTTGGGTATGCCCATTATATTCTTTGTATCATTTCTTTTAATACATAAGTCAGCTTACCAAAAAAAAAGAAAGATTCTAAAGCTCAGATCCTTAGCATGGCCGAAGATGAAGCACATCATCGGAGATGGAATGACAACCTCTCCATGGTTTGACAATTGGCATCCTCACAGCCCGCTCGCTGATACCTACGGTGAACGTTTCATCTATGATTCAGGTATGGAACACAACGCGAGAGTGAACGTGCTGATTAATAACTTAGAATGGAAAATTCCTATCACTCATGCTATTGGCTGGCACCCCATTATAGAAGCTATTCCTTCCACATCTACTCCTAAGGGGCAAAAGGATGAATTGTTTGGGTTGGATTCACCAAATCAGAGTTTCTCGTCAAAGTAGCTTGGGAACAACTAAGAATTCATCATCAAATGGTTGATTGGCATGACATCGTGTGGTTCAAGAATGCTGTCCCAAGACATGCATTTCTTCTTTGGGTGGCTATCCAACGAAAACTCTCAACGCAGGATAGACTTCATCGGTTTGGTATTCATGGTCCTAATAGGTGCTCACTCTGTCTCCACAATAATGAAGATCACAATCACTTGTTCTTTGAATGCTCCTTTACGAAGGCATTATGGTGGAATGTTTGTTACAGATGCGACATTCCAAGAATGACAAAAAGCTTGGATGAATGCATTCGATTGGCCACTGTCTCTTGGCATGGCAAAAGTTTCGTCAACTTTTCTCGTAAACTGGGTTTTCGCAGCTAACACTGTAATTGTAATCTGGCAAGAACGGAACGCAAGGATCTTTGCAAATGTGTCTAAAGCTTCGAATTTGGTTTTTGATCAAATCGAATGTATCATTCACGATAAGCTTGTTTTGATGAGGAATGTTCAACAAATAGATGAAAACATAAGGATCCAAAGACTTTGGAGGGTCAATAACATGGACTCTTAATTTTGATGTTTAGCTGGATGTTTTTGTACCCCTAGCATATCTTAGTTGGTCCTAAGTTTTTGTTTGGTTATGTGGCTAAGCCTGTAGCCATTTGTTGGTTTTCGTTTCTGTCCAACATTGTAAATCTTGGGTAATGCCCATTATATTCTTTGTATCATTTTTCTTTTTAATACATAAGGCAGCTTACCAAAAAAAAAGATCTTCGGTATTCCTGGTAATGCATTATACATGGATGAAACCAATGTATTGAGAGATCTGATTATGTGGAAGCTAGATAGAGTACTTGTGAATGAGAAGTGGAGTCCTGCACTTCCCATTGTCGGAAGCGAGATTCTTGCCTTGCTGGTTATGTCAGATCATTCTCCCCATGGTGGTAAAGGTTATTGGCAATGTTCAGAACATAAAGAAACCATTCAGATTCTTTGATATGTGGATGGATCATGACGAGTTCATGCCCTTGGTGAAGAAAGTATGGGATCAGCATTCGGGGGGTTGTCCAATGTATCAGTTGTTTTGCAAACTAAGGAAGCTAAAACAGGAACTTAAACATTTCAATAAGACTCACTTCTCCAATATTTCAGATAGAGTCAAAGATGCAAAAGATCACATGGATAAGGCTCAATAGGAGCTGCATACAGCGCCTGAGAATCCAACTTTACGCATGCGAGAAAGAAGATGAACGAACCCGAAATTAAAGGATCTTGGCCGGATAGTACCCTCTCTCTTTAGATTCGGCTTCCAAGATGATGACGAACCCGAATTAAACGTTGGCCGAGCATGCCCCTTCCTAAGTGTTCTCTCCACCTTCGTCGCCAATGTGAACCATGTCCCTTTAGCTCCACATAGTGTTGTAGCTTCAACCACATTAGCAATGTCCCGATTCAACCCATTAAGAAATCTAGCCATGGTGGCTTCTCTATCCTCAACAACATTAGCCCGAATCATTGCTATCTCCATCTCTTTGTGATATTCATCTACTGTCTTATAACCCCTTGTTAGACCTTGGAGCTTCAAAAATAAGTCTCTGTAATAGTGGTTTGGCACAAAATGTCTCCTCATTAAGACTTTCATCTCCCCCCAAGTCTGAATAGGGTCCGCTCCCATTCCCTCCTACTGATTCATGATGTTGCCATGAATGATTTGAAAACTCGGCAAACAATGATTCTAACGAAAATGGATGAAGGATGGGTCTGGGTTGTGTTAATCTTTCCTTTTGGTATTTAGGCTGGAAAATTGTAGTGATTTAAGGTTAAATAAAATGGAGGATAGACTAAGATGATACTTTTTGATAAGTCGATATGGACGCCACAAAGATCAATCTAATAATTTCGACGCCACACTCTTTGTGATTGGAGAGTGATAAGTCAGGTAGGGTTTCTTCACAAAACGAATTTTTGGAAGAACAACTTTTAATTCTCTGAATTAAGTTTCAAATCTTGGCCAAAAGTGTCTATTACATATTCTGATCTTTTATGTATCATTGGAACATCCCTCCAATGTTTAGTGTATTCAACATGATAGAAGTCAAGCCTAAAAACTAGACTATTAATAAAGTCAATATATAAATTTAACTAACACACGTTTTTCTTTTGACATTTCTGAAACATAAGCAGACCAAATTTAAAACAGCCATAACTTTTTGAACATAAAAGTCCAATGCAATCATGGGTTGGACAATCTTAGAAAGATCACATTCTGAACTTGATTTTACTAATAAATCTCGCTTTTTCACTATGCATTAGATGACTTCAAATTCGGGTTCAAATCCATCTACTGTTTCTGACCATAAACAACATCAAAATTCCTTCACTTGCATTATCAATCCAAATACAAGTAGCCCAACATGAAAAATAACCTTTAAGGGCTTTTTCTCATATCCAAGTTTCCCAATTGTAGGCAAATAAGCACCCTTGAACCAATTTCAAACTGATTGCTTAATTTTTAACTCCAACGCAGCTTCAATCATTGAAATTTGATTTTCGTCATGGTCCGTTGTAGTTGTTTTTTGCTCTCAGTCTTGTCATTGGACCATCTGTACCCTCTTGCATATTAGATTCAGCTTTACGAGATGGATTATAATTCCCATGATGCACATCATCGTCCTCCTCAAAATCCTCATAATCATCCCACTTTGGCCTTTTAGCCCCACTGCCATGGTATGATTTCAATTTAGCACCAACCTTCCTCACATCTTGGGTACATGTTCCCAGCCATGTTACCATGTTTGCCACCTTCTCAAGTCTATCACAACACGTTCCCCATCGTGAAATTCATTTTTTCCATCATTCTTCGTCATGGCTTTGCATTTGGGAATTTAAGTTCTACATCGGGGGGCGCGATGTATTGTTTTGAATCTGACATGATAGTTACTGTAAAATTGGTTTAGTGGTAAAAACAAATCCTCAACATCATCGTGTTTTTCCGCTCAAACACTCTTAATATCCTCACACCTCTCATCTTACCTTCGATTCTTGGCAAAAACTGAAATCAACAAAAGAAAAAACACAAATAAAACCAACTTGGCAGCGCAATTCCAAAATATATATATGACTCAAGAAGCATAAAACCAGAAAAACAAGCAAAAAAACAAAATTGAGAAAAATGATAGTCCCTCGCGATTAACAAGCGAATCTATCCGAAATACAAACGAAACTGAAGAATTTCGAATAACAATAGAAATGAAATATGCAAATATGATGAAACAACACCCAAATATGCAGCAGAAAAAAAAATGAAAACATTAGAGAAGAAAAGTGAATTTCAAACTTGGCGCAAAAACAGACTCGTTTACCGACGAGTTAAGTCCGAAATCTAGAACCTAAAGTCAATGATGTCTAATTGAGCTAAACTATAATATATAGTGCGATATCAACCCAAATAGACAGAATATGAAGTTTGAGCAATTTACGATAAGGTTTGATATACTCACGCAAAAACACAATATGAATCAGACGTGATTTAGACTGAAATTTGAAAAACACCAAATCGGGGAAGGGCGATATCCAATGGACCCAAAATTAATATTTCATGCGATTAGGGCCCCAGTAATAAGTGGTGTAACTCAAATTTTTGAGGGTATATTCCGAGTTGGTTTTGGGTCCAATTTGCCCTTGTTAAGTTTTCTGGGGCAGAAAACCAATAAACATATTATTGAACGATTTTTTTTTGTCTCTTTTTTTGTAAATTATATTTTGGACAGTAAAAAAAAAAAAATAACTAATTTTTTTATATGCTGGCAAAAAATCAAGGAGAAGAATGAAATTGGACACATAGAATATTGCGGAAATAAGAATTTGGGGTAGGAAACAAACAAGAATGAAAATTTCATAAGGATAAATCTAATTAATGGAGCCAAGCTCTGAATACCAAATTCATGCGAAAACCTCGTGATCACGTGTGGTCACGCCAATACCCACATGCAAAGACACCAAATTCCTGGGAAAGCCGAAGTAAATCAGGTTTGATAAGGAGTGTGACACAAAGATTAACTTTGTACCTAGGCGACCAGCACTATTAGGAAAAACGGAGAACCCCCACCCAATGATTATATTGATTCACGAACGAGAAGTGAAAGGATTGGACGCCACGAAGTCAGTTGTTCTTCGATAAGTCGTTTTCAGTTTTTTGGAAAGTGGAGATATATCTCACAACACAGGCACACAAAGTGGCAGGCAAACAAGAAGTTTTATTAATATGAATTGTCTTACTCATGTCTGGTTATGCCTCTATTCTTATACTGACTCTAGACTTAAATAAACCCTAATGGAACTCCTTATGTGGACTTATCATGATGTTCACTTAAAAATTAAACCCCAAATACTATAAATAAACCCTAAACTAGGGAAGAAAATAACAATAAAAATAAATAAATCCGAATTTAATATCCTAATATGATAGGATCAGATTTGTTGCTTTTTAGAAGTCTCATATAAGCTAGGAGAATCAAATCTGAAGGTGGAATTAGTTCTGAAATCTTCTTTCCTTTTTATAGCTAGGATGAATAAAGAATCGTTGTAAGAAAAGGATTCTGAAACATTTATGAATCCTTGACACACTTTGAAAACTATGTTGCAGCCCATTAAAAGATCTTTGGAAGAGTTAGGAAAAGGATCTAGCTAAATAGGAAGTCCACAAGTCAAACAGAAGTAAATAACAAAACTTGAACAGCCTCTGTTAACCCGTGTTTGGATGTGTTGCCAAACTCCGATTGACATGATTTTTAACCCAAGGGTGTAGTGACAACATGTCAAGAGGGACTCCATGTAAAATTTCAGCTCTGATCAATGGCTAGGATTTTGAGAATTAGGACTATTTTGATGTAAAACTAGAATAGTTGCACAATTTTAACGTCAAAATTCGAATTTGACCTTGCTTGGATCGTATCACAAAGGCTTCAAAATGAGGCTAAGGAATTTTCCATTCAACTTGTTGGTGATTCGAGGATGAATCATCTTGAAGAGAGAGGGAATGATACGATCCATGCAAGGTCGAATTCGGATTTTGACGTAAAATGTGCAACTATCACAAAAGATTTTATGGCAACAGTCATAATTATCAATCCTACCATTGGATCGGGCTGAAAGTTTACGTGGAGTCTCCTTGGAGGCATGTTTTCCTACCTGGGTTAAAATATCATTTCAATCGGAGTTCAGAAAGGCATCCAAACACGAGTCAATAGAGGTTGTACGAGTTTTGTTATTTACTTCCTTTTAACTTGTGGACTTCTTATTTGGCTAGGATTCGTTTCTTAAAAGGATGTTCTATCAGGCAGCTTATTTTTAAAATCTCCTAATTCTGCAAAGATCTTTAATGGGCTGCAACATAGTTTCCAAGTATGACAAGGATTCATAAATGTTTTAGAATCCTTTTCTTACAAGGATTCCTTATTCATCCTAGCTACAAAAAGGAAAGAGATTTCAGAACTAATTCTACCTTCAGATTTGATTCTCCTAGCTTATATAGGACTTCTAAAGGGCAACAAATCTGATCCTATCATATTTAGGATATTAAATTCGGATTTATTTATTTTATTGTTATTTTCTTCTTAGTTTAGGGTTTATTTATATTATTTGGGTTTAATTGTAAGTGGGCATCATACTTGGAAACTATGTTTATTTTAGTTGCAGTCACTATTAATAAACTTTTTGTTTTGCCGCACTTTGTGTGTATGTGTTGGTGAGATAATCTCCCTTTCATGATTCTTTAAATAACTGAAAACAATCTTATCGACCGAAGAACAACTGTCTTCGTGGCGTCATCCTTATACTTCGTTCGCCGAATCAATATTCGTTGGGTGGGGGTTTTCGTTTCCAATAGTGCTGGTGCCTAGGTACAAGTTATCTTTGCGTCACACTCCTATCAAACCTGATTTACTTGACTTTCTGGGAATTCGGTGGTCTTTACTTTAAACACGTGTGGATTGCGTGACCACGTTATCACGAGGTTCGCATCAATAACAAATGAGAAAAATGAGTTAATTCCAACTAGGACTGTTACTAGTTGGCGCATGTACATTGACTATAGGAAACTTAATTCAATGACTAGAAAAGATAATTTCCCTTTACCTTTCATGGATCAAATCCTAGAAAGAGTTGCAGGTCATGAATTTTATTATTTCCTAGATGGCTATTCAGGTTACAATCAAATTGAAATTGCGTTGGAAGATCAAGAGAAGACTACTTTCACATGTCCATTTGGTACTTTTGCATATCGAAGGATGCCTTTTGGATTATGTAATGCACTAGCCACGTTTCAAAGATGCATGCTTAGCATATTCAATGATATGGTTTGAACGTTTTTCTTGAGAATTTTTTAATGTGTATGGATGATTTTTCTCTGTTTTTTTGGTGATTTCATTTGATGATTGTTTGACTAACTTAGAAAGGTTTTGAGGGAGGAGGTGTGAAGAGAAGAATCTTGTATTGAATTGGAAAAAAAATATCACTTTATGGTAACAAATGGCCATTGTACTTTCGTCACACTTGTTTCATCGAAAGGAATTGAGGTTGATAAATCTAAAATCTGAGTTAATTGCCAACTTTACCAACACCAAAAAATATGTTAAGGATGTTAGATCATTCTTAGGAATGCTGGTTTTTTACAGAAGGTTCATCAAGAATTTTAGTGTAATATCTAAGCCCTTGCAATAACCTTCTAACAAAGGATAATATTTTTGAATGAAACTGAACATTGTGAAGAAGCCTTTGTTAAACTTAAAAATTTGCTTACTTCTGCTCCTGTCATTCAACTTCCTGATTGGTCATTACCTTTCCAAATAATATGTGATGCTAGTGATTATGTCGTGGGTGCAGTCTTGGGATAAAAAAAGAAAAGATAAGAAAACCTTATGTGATTTACTATGCAAGTAAAACTTTAAATAGTGCTCTAATAAATTACATAACCACCGAAAAAGAATTACTTGTAGTAGTATTTGCATGTGATAAATTCAGGTCTTATCTTATTGGCTCACTGTTGTTGTTTTTAGTGATCATGCAACATTGAAATATCTTCTTTCTAAGAAAGATTCTAAGGCTAGATTGGTGCGGTGGATTTTGTTACTTCAAGAATTTGATATCACAATCAAAGACAAGAAAGACACTGAAAATGTTGTTGCAGATCATTTGTCAAGATTGAAAACAGATTCAAAATCTAACATCACATCAATCGATGACTACTTTCCCGATGAATCTTTACTTTCCGTTTCTACGATGCCTTGGTTTGCTAATATTTCTTGTTTCAGAACAATTACCAGCTCATTGGAGTACCCAAGACAAAAGAACTTTTATTAGGATGACCCTTATTATATCAAACTATTGTCCTAATCAAATATTTTGAAGATGCATTCCTGACAATGAGGTAAGTAGTATCATTAAATTTTGTCATTTTGAGGCATGTGGGGGTCATTTCTCGTCGAAAAAAACGACTGCCAAAATCTTACAAAGTGGATTTTACTGGCCCACCATGTTCAAGGACTCATATGCATTTTACAAGACTTATGAAAATTGTCAAAAATTGGGATCTATTTCAAAACGTCATATGATGCCTTTAAGTCCTATTCTTGTCATTAAGATCTTTGACTGTTGGGGTATAGATTTCATGGGTCTATTTCCTCCATCATTTGGTTTTGTGTACATATTAGTCGCAGTCATGTTTCAAAATGGATAGAGGCAATTCCAAGTCGAAACAATGATCACAAAACAGTGATAAAGTTTTTGAAAGACAATATTTTGAGTCGATTTGGAATCCCTCGACGCCATTGATAAGTATGGTGGAACACAACTTCTGCAACAAGCCATTTTGATTCTTTAAATGAAGAAAATATGGAATCACACACAAAGTTGTCACCCTTATCACCCTCAGACAAGTGGACAAGTAGAGCTTGCTAATAAAGAGATTAAACGACTGAAAGTCTGTCACAGATGTGCCAAATGGACTTGCAATGCAACATGTCATTCTTTAGGAATGGTATCTGTAAACCGTGAAGATAAGATACAATTCATTAAGGATGGCCTGAGTAAGGGGTCTTTAGATAATATTTTGTTGACCCTTGAGACGCATCCTAGTGGAGATGTGCATCGTGTAATTCATGATTTATGGCCATAATTCCATAAAGAACATGATCGACTTAGTCTTGGGAATCTGACTAAAAAAGACCCTGTTTGCTAGTTTCTAAGAAAACTGGATGGGAAGCCTATCCCCGACCCATAGAGGGGTTTAAGCCGTTCTTGGACGTAAAACCAAGGGAAGATGTGAGCCGCAATCACAACTAACTGTACATACATGCTTTGTCAAAATAAATAAATAAAAATAGAGAGTGTGAGACAACAGCTAGCCTACATATAGGTGGTATGATTGCATTTTCAATTTCTCATCTATAAATTCTTCTCTTCCTTCCCTTCATTTCTACTTAGCCCATACATTCATGAAATATAGAAGTGTGTAGAAATGGCAGGTTCCTCAAGTCATCACATAAGAAATATTTATGTTTTCGGTGGATCTAATCCTGAGAAAGAAAAGGAGTTTTTAGAATCAACAAATCATCTTGGTTGAGTACTAGCTAGAAGAAAGATTCATTTAGTGTATGGGGAGGCATCCTTGGGTTAATGGGAGGTGTGTCAGTGGCTGCATTTTTAGGAGGCAGTCAAGTTTTGGGGGTTGTCCCCAAAGCTTTAGCAAATGGGGACATCATTGGAAAAACAATTGGAGAGGAACTACAGGTCTCCACAATGTGTGACCGACTGAATACCATGTTTAACCATGTTGATGCCTTCATTGCATATTGGAAGAGATCTTTCATATTTCATCTTGGGCCCAACTGCACATTCACCATAAACCTATAGGTTTGTTAAATGTTAATGGTTTTTATGATAAGTTGTTGTCTTTCCTTGATCAAGCTATGAAACAGGAATTTCTAACATCTTCGGCACGACAAATCATAATCTCTGCTGCTACTGCTGAACAATTGATTGACCAACTACAATCTTTCATCCCTGTCATTGATCCCTGCATGAGTCGCCTAGATAGGTCAACTAAGGAAAGCCGTAAAAAGCTTAGATTAGATTTGAGCCTTCATTTGTGAAACATTGTGTCTTGTGGTTTTATTAATAGCATATTATTTTGTTTTGTTACTTCTTATATTTGTTTAAATGTGTTTCAGGTTTGTCATTGTTCGTTGTTTCAGGTGATGTCTTCTATACTCTATCTTTCTACCTTAGGACATTGAGGACAATGTCTCGTTTTGGTTGGGGGAAAGATGGTAGTAGTTAAAAAAAAAAAAAACTAACTTGCTAACTGTTTTTGCTATTATTAAAACCATTTGACAAAATTGTTATTAGAATGGCAGAGTATAGAGTCAGTTTTATTAACTCTCGAGATGCATCTTAGTAAGTATCCTTATTAGGATGGCAGAGTAACGAGGAAATTTTATTGACTCTAGAGACGAATCTTAATAAGTATCATTACCAAGGTCTATCATAATACTTCTTGAAATATTCAGGTTTACAAACTCTCGCATTGTTATCACTTGATTCTGCTCATATACTCATTTAACAAGTATTCTTAAACCTTCATTTTCACACACACACTTTAACATATGATTGTGGGTTGCATATTGGATTATTACATTAATTATGTTCTTTTGTTTGTCCTATACATGGAAATCCTGTCAGGGATGTTCTGCAATATGAGTGCCAACCAAAACTTCAAGTTCCACTGGAGATGCAAGAAGGACAGAATTTCTCATCTTTGCTTTGCCGACGACTTGATGATATTCAGCAAAGGGGATGTACATTCAATCCGTATGATCAAAAATGTACTCACAGAGTTTCAGGTTCTATCAGGTCTATATCCAAATCCAAACAAAAGTGACATCTTCTTGAGCGGTTCGTTAGGTGCTGAGAGGGAACAGATTATCAGTATTCTTGGGTTTAGAGAGGGGGAGCTTCCTATGAAATATTTGGGAGTGCCTTTTATCTCGTCCAGACTAAAGGTTGTTAATTGTAAGGGCCTCGTGGATCAAATTACCGCCAAAGTTCGACATTGGACCTGCAGAACACTCTCTTTCGCAGGGCGAGTACAACTGATTAACTCAGTCTTATTCTCCATCCAGGTCTATTGGGCATCTCTATTCCTATTACCTGGGGAAGTAGTGAAAAATGTTGAGCAAATTATGAGATCCTTTCTTTGGTCAGGTTCAGATATGAGCACTACCAGGGCTAAAGTGGCTTGGGATCAAGTATGTCTTCCAAAAAAGGAGGGGGGGCTAGGCATAAAAAGGATAGCAGAATGGAACAAGATTGCATTGTTGAAACATATTTGGAAGTTGTGCAATGACTCAGATGGCTCAATATGGTCTACTTGGATCAAATCCAATCTCTTGCGAGGTAGGAATTTCTGGACAATCAAGGCGCCAGCAAGCTGCTCTTGGGCTTGGGGAAAGATTCTAAAGCTCAGATCCTTAGCATAGCCGAAGATGAAGCACGTCATCGGAGATGGAATGACAACCTCTCTATGGTTTGACAATTGGCATCCTCACAGCCCGCTCGCTGATACCTACGGTGAACGTTTCATCTATGATTCAGGTATGGAACACAACGCGAGAGTGAACGTGCTGATTAATAACTTAGAATGGAGAATTCCTATCACTCATGCTATTGGCTGGAACCCCATTATAGAAGTTATTCCTTCCACCTCTACTTCTAAGGGGCAAAAGGATGAGATTGTTTGGTTGGATTCGCCAAATCAGAGTTTCTCGGTCAAAGTAGCTTGGGAACAACTAAGAATTCATCATCAAATGGTTGATTGGCATGACATCGTATGGTTTCAAGAATGCTGTCCCAAGACAATGCATTTCTTCTTTGGTGGCTATCCAACGGAAACTCTCAACGCAAGATAGACTTCATCGGTTTGGTATTCATGGTCCCAATAGGTGCTCACTGTCTCCGCAATAATGAAGATCACAACCACTTGTTCTTTGAATGCTCCTTTGCGAAAGCATTATGGTGGAATGTTTGTGATAGATGCGACATTCCAAGAATGACAAAAAGCTTGGATGAATGGATTCGATTGGCCACTGTCTCTTGGCATGGAAAAAGTTTCATCAACTTTTCTCGTAAACTGGGTTTCGCAGCTACAGTGTATTGTATCTGGCAAGAACGGAATGCAAGGATCTTTGCAGATGTGTCTAAAGCTTCGAATTTGGTTTTTGATCAAATCGAATGTATCATTCGCGATAAGCTTGTTTTGATGAGGAATGTTCAACAAACAGATGAAAACATAAGGATCCAAAGACTTTGGAGGGTCAATAACATGGACTCTTAATTTGATGTTTAGCTGGTTGTTTTTGTACCCCTAGCATATCTAGTTGGTCCAAGCTTTTGTTTTGTTATGTGGCTAGCCTGTAGCCATTTGTTGGTTTTCATTTCTGTCCTCATTGTAAATCTTGGGTATGCCCATTATATTCTTTGTATCATTTCTTTTAATACATAAGTCAGCTTACCAAAAAAAAAACAACTAAGGGAAAGGGATAATATATAATTTGCAAAAAAAAAAATTGATAATATTGATGATAATAAAAATGTAGATAAGTTTGGTTTCGTAGCCTTCCTAACCTAAGCAATTAAGCCCGAAGGGGTGTTTTAACACCTAATACCCTAAAGTCAACTGACTTGGGAACTATTGGCCCAAAACTTGTTACATGGGTTATGGAGAAAAGCTTAAGAGAATCAAACATTGTACTATCTACATATTAGTATCTGCAACCTGAGTTGTTAAGCTCGTAGGGGTGTTTCAACACCTAATGCCCTAAGACCAACTGGTCTAGGAGTCATTAGCCTAAAACTCTTTTTTTTTTTTTGGTAAGTTGAGTTATGTATTAAAAGAAAATGATACAAAGAATATAATGGGCATACCCAAGATTTACAATGTGAACAGAAACGAAAACCATCAAATGGCTACAGGCTAGCCATATAACAAAATAAAAACTTGGACCAACTAGATATGCTAGGGGTACAAAAACAACCAGCTAAACATCAAATTAAGATTCCATGTTATTTACCCTCCAAAGTCTTTGGATCCTTATGTTTTCATCTGTTTGTTGAACATTCCTCATCAAAACAAGCTTTTCGCGAATGATGCCTAAAACTCATTACATGGGTTAAAGATACATTGTGTTTTAAGTCGTATGTGTATACAAATAAAAGAAAAAAGAAAAATAAATAATAATAATAATAATAATAATAATAATAATAATCTCAACCTGATGTGCCGTGAATGATTTGAAAATCGGCAACAATGATTATAATGAAAATGGATGAAGGATGGGTCTGGTTGTGTTGTCTTTCTTTTGGTATTTAGGCTGGATTGTAGTGATTTAAGGTAAATAAGATGGAGGATAGACTAGAATGATACTTTGATAAGTCGATCTGGACGCCACAAAAGATCAATCTAGGATTTCGACGCCACACTCTTTGTGATTGAAGAGTGATAAGTCAGGTATGGTTCTTCACAAAACGAATTTGGAAGAACAACTCTTAATTCTCTGAATTAAGTTTTCAAATCTTGGCCAAAAGTGCTTTCTTCATATTCTGATACATATTTATCTTTGGAACATCCCTCCAAAGTTAGGTGAATTCAACATGACAGAAGTCAAGCCTAAAAACTAGACTTTTAATAAAGCAAGTAGACAAAATTTAACTAACAGACGTTTTTTTTTGACATTTCTAAAACATATGCAGACTAAATTTAAAACAGCCATAACTTTTGACACAAAAGTCCAATGCAATCATGGTTGGACAATATAGAAAGATCACGTTCTGAACTTGAATTTTACCTACATAAATCTTGTTTTCACATGCATTGGATGACTTCAAATTCGGGTTCAAATCCATCTACTGTTCTGACCGTAAACAGCATCAATTCCTTCACTTGCATTATCAACCCAAAATACAAGTAGCCCAGCATGAAAAGAACCATTAAGGGCTTTTCCCATCTCCAAGTTCCAATTGTAGGCAAATAAGCACCCTTGAACCAATTTCAAACTGATTGCTAATTTTTAACTCCGACGCAGCTTCAATCATTGCAATTTGATTCGTCAAGGCCCGTTGTAGTTGTTTTCGCTCTCGCTCTTGTCATTGGACCATATGAATCCTCTTGCATATTAGATTCAGCTTTACGAGATGGATTATAATTCCCATGATGCACATCATCAGCCCCGGGTTGAAAATGATTTGTCCTCAAATCAGAATCGTCATCATCATCCAAGTACGGAGATAAGTCTTTCACATTAAAAGTAGCTGATACGTTGTAATCACCAGGAAGATCTACCTTATACGCATTGTCATTCACCTTCTCTATAATACGAAATGGACCGTCAGCTCTCGGCATGAACTTGGACTTACGTTTGCTTGGAAATCTGCCCTTGCTAATATGAATCCAAACAAGATCTCCAGGTTCAAGCCTGACCATCTTTCGCCCCTTGTTAGCTTGTTTAGCATACTTTGTTGTTTTCTCCTCAATATGTAGTCGAACCTCAGTTTGTGGATGACATGCCGTACTGAAAAGTAACTTTGTTCCAAGTTTCCTCCAAAGAGTCTTCCAAAAGTGGCTTAAGAACTTTGTATCACGATCAGAGACAATGCTTTTAGGAATTCTATGCAAACGAACAATCTCTTGAAAGAACAAATCAGCAACATGTACTGCATCGTCAGTTTTCATACAAAGAATGAAATGGGACATTTTGGAGAATCGATCAACCACCACCATTATTAAATCCTTCCCACGTTGTGTTCTTGGTAATCCAAGTACAATTTGAAAATCGACTTTAGAAAACAATACAGCACCATGCAACTCATCAAGCAAATCATCAAGTCTGGGTATAGAAAATCGATACTTAACTGTTATTTTGTTGATAGCACGGCTGTCCATACACATCCTCATGGTCCCATCTTTCTTCGGAACAAGCAAAGTAGGTACGAAACATGGACTAAGTGATTCTCGCACATAGCCCTTCTCTAAGAGCTCACCGACCTGCCTTTGAATCTCTTTCGCTTCCTCTGGATTACATCTGTATGCTAGTCTATTAGGAAGTGAAGCTCCCGGCACCAAATCAATTTGATGCTCAATACCACGAATAGGTGGTAATCCTTTAGGTAATTCATCTGGAAACACATCTTTAAATTCTTCAAGTAATTCCTTAATCTGTCTTGGTAAGTCCAATCCTTCTACTTGTAGTAGTTGCTTTGCCCAGACCATGAAAACAATCCCTGTTGCGGCTAATGCTTGTTTGATGTCTCCTTTTTTTGGCTAACAACAGCCCCTTTCGTGATGTCACCTCCTTTTGTTGGCTTCGTAACTGATCCTCTCTAACTTGTTGAGAACTCAATGGTAACAAGTTCACCTTCTTTCCATTCAGCATAAAAGAATAAGTGTTCTTTCGTCCATTGTAGGTCACATCCTTATCAAACTGCCATGGACGACCCAGCAACAAATGGCTAGCTGACATTGGTGCAACATCACATAAAACCTCGTCATGATAGGTTTTAATGGAAAAAGGTACACGAACTTGCTTTGTCACCCGAATCTCCCCATTCTCATTCAGCCATCGCAAACTATAGGGTCTGGGATGTGGAAGGGTATTTAAACCCAATTTCTCCACCAAGGTAGTTGACGCAACATTAGTGCAACTTCCATTATCAATGATCATCCCGCACACCTTATCTCGAATCTGACATCGAGTATGAAAGATGTTCTCGCGTTGCTCATCACTAACGTCAATTTGTGCATTCAGAACCCGTTGAACAACCAACAAATCTCCCTTCATTGGTTCGAAATCCTCTTCTTGTCCAGCCACTTGTACCTCATCTTCGTCTTCAGTTTCAACCTCATCTCCACTGATCAGCTCTCCATGATCCCCATGCAAAATCATCACCCTTTTATTTGGACATTCAGAAGCAATATGCCCATGTCCCAAGCACTTGAAGCACTTAATGTCCCGAGACCTCCTAGGGTGTTGAGGTTCTGTCACCTTCTCCTTTCCCTTCAAAGAATCAGAACTGGTATTCCCCTTGCTAAACTCCACCTTCTCATCTTGTTTAGGTGTGCTCCATGTTTGTGTAGGCGTAGAAACAGCCCTTGTCGCGCTTGACGTAGTTCCACCAGTTCGGACACCTCGTCTCTGTTGCCTCTCTACTCGGGTTGCAAGCTTTATAACATCCTCAAGGAAGATGTATGGCTGTAACTCAACAACATTAGCTATATCCTTCCTCAACCCTCCAAGAAATCTAGCTATTGTTTGCTCTTGAGGTTCCATCAATTCACATCGAATCAGCAGCAGCTCAAACTCTTTCACATACTCTTCCACAGTCAAAGATCCCTGTCGCAAAGTTTGAAGTCTGATGTATAGCTCCTGTTTATAGTAATCAGGAACAAATCTCTTCTTCATCACTCTTTTCATAGTTGCCCATGTTGTAATCTCCTCCTCTCCATCCCTTCTCCTCTGAATCTTTACGTTTTCCCACCATAAAAGAGCATAATCTGTAAACTCAAGTGCTGCCACCTTGCACTTCCTTTCTTCAGAATATTCATACCATTCAAACACCTTTTCAACCTTCTGAATCCACTCCAAGTATTCCTCAGGTGAACTACTTCCTCTAAACGGTGGAATCTTAAGTTTGAGACCATTAGGAGGATTATAATTCTGCCTTCTTGGTCTGACCCTATCATCAGCCTCATCATCCCCATTTGGATCTTCGTCAGCTTCTATAATATCATTTCGTGGCACCCTAAGTGCTTGCCTCGGTTGGGGTTGCAAATTATTTCTTTGCATCCTTTGTATAAGGGTATTCAACAGTTCACGAATTCCCGTCATCTCATCCCGGATCTCAGCATGAGATCGTTGTAAGCCCATAACCTGTGCCTGTTCCAAACTTAACCCTCTTGGCAAATCTTCTTTATCTCCAGCCATAGTTAAGTTTATCAACCTCAATTCCAGCAAACCTTCTTTTTTTTTTTTTTTTTTTTGGCTCCCGCCTAAGATCGCAACTGATGCTCTGATACCAGATGATGTGCCGTGAATGATTTGAAAATCGGCAACAATGATTATAATGAAAATGGATGAAGGATGGGTCTGGTTGTGTTGTCTTTCTTTTGGTATTTAGGCTGGATTGTAGTGATTTAAGGTAAATAAGATGGAGGATAGACTAGAATGATACTTTGATAAGTCGATCTGGACGCCACAAAGATCAATCTAGGATTTCGACGCCACACTCTTTGTGATTGAAGAGTGATAAGTCAGGTATGGTTCTTCACAAAACGAATTTGGAAGAACAACTCTTAATTCTCTGAATTAAGTTTTCAAATCTTGGCCAAAAGTGCTTTCTTCATATTCTGATACATATTTATCTTTGGAACATCCCTCCAAAGTTAGGTGAATTCAACATGACAGAAGTCAAGCCTAAAAACTAGACTTTTAATAAAGCAAGTAGACAAATTTAACTAACAGATGTTTTTTTTGACATTTCTAAAACATATGCAGACTAAATTTAAAACAGCCATAACTTTTGACACAAAAGTCCAATGCAATCATGGTTGGACAATATAGAAAGATCACGTTCTGAACTTGAATTTTACCTACATAAATCTTGTTTTCACATGCATTGGATGACTTCAAATTCGGGTTCAAATCCATCTACTGTTCTGACCGTAAACAGCATCAATTCCTTCACTTGCATTATCAATCCAAATACAAGTAGCCCAGCATGAAAAGAACCATTAAGGGCTTTTCCCATCTCCAAGTTCCAATTGTAGGCAAATAAGCACCCTTGAACCAATTTCAAACTGATTGCTAATTTTTAACTCCGACGCAGCTTCAATCATTGCAATTTGATTCGTCAAGGCCCGTTGTAGTTGTTTCGCTCTCGCTCTTGTCATTGGACCATATGAATCCTCTTGCATATTAGATTCAGCTTTACGAGATGGATTATAATTCCCATGATGCACATCACAACCCAAGGAAGTTAACCTTAAACATTCGAACATAATATTGTTTTCTTCCAACAAAAGCCCCATCATCTATGTTTTCATACATTGAGCACATAAAAAGAAGGTTTATTAATATCTTGTTTAAGAAGTATGAAGCAGGAATATAAATTTAATGAGAGTTTGTTTACCTTGATAGATTAATGGAAGTTGAATGATGAATGCCTTGCTTTGTGGAACTTGAAAATTGTTTTTCTATTTTAAGTCTTTGATTATTACCAGGGACTAGTAATAAGCTGGTTGGGGGGTGTGATTAGTACTTAAAAGTTCATGTTTAGCAAGGGTTTATATCATTATTTTGCACTTGAAGAATCAATAACTCCTTAACTAAAGCATGTTTTATAATAACAAGTCTAATACTATAAGATACCTTAATATATGGTAAATGTTCATCTTAAATGCAATCATATCACATAAATCAAAGGATTGATTGATGAACTCAACTACTGAAATTTGTGAAGATAAAGAGAGGGTGAAGCTTAGAAAAGAGATGTTGGTGCAATCTAAACTATAACACTGTTCGGTAATTGGGTCATATTTCGAGTTTTAGATGTCCAAATGATCTCAAATGTTTACACAGATTTGGTAAGAGATAGGCCTACAACTTTCATGTGGACACCAACATCTAAGAAGGCCATTTTCAAGTCCAAATTATAGCAACAACAGAGAAATCCGAATCTATCCTGCAGCCCAAACACTGTTCAGTGTTCAACCCATATCTTGAGTTCTAGAAGTCCAAATGACCTCATCTTTTTTTTCCTGGAAAGCTAAGAGAATTTCTTAGAACTTTCATGATTTCATATTTTTATAATTTTAACACCTTTAAACTATCATTCAAGTACCAGAAACAGAGATCCTACTTACTTTTTTAAAAAAATTATTTTTACATTTTTAAAATATTCAAACTTTCTTTCAAGTATCAGACATAAAGATTCTACTTTCTTTTTTTAAAAAAATTATTTTTATAATTTTAAAACATTTAAACTATCTTTCAAGTATCAGAAACAAAGATGCTACTTATATTGTTTTATATATAAATTATTTTTATTATTTTAAAACATTCAAACTACCTTCCAAGTATCAAACACAGAGATCCTACTTACTTTTTCTAAAAACATTATTTTTATAATTTTAACTATCATTCAAGTATCAGAAACAGAGATCCTACTTACTTTTTTAAAAAAAACCATTTTTACATTTTTAAAAACATTCAAACTTTCTTTCAAGTATCAGACATAAAGATTCTACTTACTTTTTTAAAAAAATTATTTTTATAATTTTAAAATATTTAAACTATCAATCAACTATCAAAAACACAGATCCTACTTTTTAAAAAAATATATTTTTATAATTTTAAAACATTTAAACTATCTTTTAAGTATCAAAAACAAATATGCTACTTACATTTTTTTATATAAATTATTTTTATTATTTTAAAACATTCAAACTATCTTTCAAGTATCAGACATAGAGATCATACTTACTTTTTTAAAAAAATTATTTTTATAATTTTAAAACTTTTTAACTATCATTCAAGTATCAGAAACAGAGATCCTACTTAATTTTTTTTAAAAAACCATTTTTATATTTTTAAACCATTCAAACTTTCTTTCAAGTATCAAACATAGAGATTCTACTTATTTTTTAAAAAAACTTATTTTTATAATTTTAAAATATTTAAACTATCAATCAACTATCAAAAACAAAGATCTTACCTTTTTTAAAAAATTATTTTTACAAATTTAAAACATTTAAACTAACATTCAAGTTTCAGAAACAAAAATCCAACCTCCTTTTATTCAAAAAATATTTTTATAATTTTAAAATATTTAAATATCATTCAAGAATCAGAAACAGAGATGCTCTTACTCTTTTAAAAAAATTATTTTTATAACTTTTAAACATTTAAACTATCAATCAACTATCAGAAACAGAGATCCTATTTTTAAAAAAAATATATTATTTTTATAATTTTAAAAAATTTAAACTATCATTCAAGTATTAGAAACAGAGATACTACTAACATTTTTTTATATAAATTATTATAATTATTTTAATTCATTTAAACTATGTTTCAAGTATCAGACATAGAGATCCTACTTACTTTTTTTTAAAAAAAAATTATTTTAATAATTTTAAAACTTTTAAACTATCTTTCAAGTATCAGACACAAAAATTCTACTTGCTTTTTTAAAAAAAAAATATTTTAATAATTTTAAAAACATTTAAACTATCATTCATGTTTCAGAAACAGAAATCCAACCTCCTTTTTTAAAAAAATTATTTTTATAATTTTAAAATATTTAAAATATCATTTAAGAATTAGAAACAAAGATCCTCTAACTTTTTAAAAAAAACATTATTTTCATAATTTTAAAACACTTAAACTATATTTCAAGTATTAGAAACAGAGATACTACTTACTTTTTATAAAAAAAAATATTTTTATAATTTTAAAACATATAAACTATCTTTCAAGAATCAAACACATAGATGCTACTTAGTTTTTTAAAAAAAAATTATTTTTTATAATTTTAAAACGTTTAAAATATTATTCAAGTATCAGAAACAGAGATTCTACTTATATTTTTTTAAAAATAATTTTTATTATTTTAAAACATTTAAACTATCTTTCAAGTATGAGAAACAAAGATACTACTTACTTTTTTATATATAAAAATTATTTTTATTATTTTAAAACATTCAAGCTATCATTCAAGTATGAGACACAGAAATCCTGTTTATTTTTTTTAAAAAAAAATAAACTATCAATAAACTACCAGAAACAGAGATTCTACTTTTTTTAATTTTAAAACATTTAAACTATCTTTCAAGTATCAAACACACACATCCAACCTTCTTTTTTTTCTTTTTTTTAATAACTTATTATAATAATTTTAAAACATTTAAATTATCTTTCAAGGATCAGAAACAACGATTCTACTTACTTTTTTTAACAAAATTATTTTTATAATTCTAAAACATATAAACTATTAATAAACTACCAGAAAAAGAGATCCAACTTATTTTTTTTAAAAAAATATTTAATAATTTTAAAACATTTAAACTATCTTTCAAGTATCAGAAACAACGATTCTACTTACTTTTTTTTAAAACAAATTATTTTTATAATTTTAAAACATATAAACTATCAATAAACTACTAAAAACAAAGATCCTACCTATTTTTTTAAAAAAATATTTTTATAATATTAAAAAATTTAAACTATCTTTCAACTATCATTCAAGTATTAGAAACAGAGATCCTACTTATTTTTTAAAAAAAATTATTTTTATAATTTTAATATATTTAAAATATCATTCAAGTATCAGAAACAGAGATTGTACTTAGATTTTTAAAAAATAATTTTTATTCTTTTAAAATATTTAAACTATCTTTCTAGCATGAGAAACAGATATACAGTATACTTTTTTTAATATAAATTATTTTTATTATTTTAAAACATTCAAACTATCTTTCAAGAATAAGACACACATATAAGGCTTATTTTTTTGTAATTTGTTTTTTATAATTTTAAAACTTTTAAACTATCTTTCAGGTATCAGAAACAGCGATCCTCCTTTCTTTGTTTTAAAAAATATTTTTATAAATTTAAAACATTTAAACTAACATTCAAGTTTCAGAAACAAAAATCCAACCTTCTGTTTTTAAAAAATTATGTTTATATTTTTAAAACATTTAAAATATCATTCAAGAATCAGAAACAGAGATGTTACATACTTTTTAAAAAAAAATTATTTTTATAATACTAAAACAATTAAACTATCAATGAACTATAAGAAAATGATATCCTACTTATTTTTTAAAAAAAAATATTTTTACAAATTTGAAACATTTAAACTATCAAACAAGTTTCAGAAACAGAAATCGAACTTTCTTTTATTAAAAAATAATTTTTATAATTTTAAAATTGATGCGAACCTCGTGATCACGTGGTCACGCAACCCATAATCAAGATTGAGATCTAATCGCGGAAAGCTGAAATAGGTCTGATATGAGTGTGATACAATGGAAACCTGCCCCAAGGCACCAACATTATTGGAATGAGTAGAATGATGCCACGAAGCTAGTTAATCTTCGATAAGTCAGATTCAGTTCGTTCAAGAACTGAAGAATGCAAGAATCACTCTCACACATTAAAACTGAAAAATTCAGAATAATAATCATCAAAGGTGCCGAAATTTTGGCCTACATGAGTTTAAATAGTTCTTGAAAAGTTAACCCTAATGGACCCCTTATATGGACTTATATGAGGCCCACTCAAAACTGGCCCAAAACCCTAAACTGAAAAGCCGATAACCTGATCCAAACAAGCCTTGGATCCTAGATCAAAACAAAGTTTTAATTAAGCCCAAACATTAAAGAAATAATAAAAAAAACTAATATGTTATTAAATACCACCAGCCCTTCTTTCCTTGTATAACTAGGATGAATAAGGAATCCTTATAAGAAAAGGATTCTGAAACATTAATGAATCATCGTCACACTTGTAGATTATATTGCAGCTCATTAAAGATCCTTGTAGAACTAGAAAATTTCCAAAACCAGCTGCCACATCCTTGTAGGAAAAGAGTCCTAACCAAATAGGAAGTCCACAAGTCAAATAGAAGTAAATAACAAAATCCGTACAGCCTCCGTTGACCAATATTGTGGTTCCTTCCCGAACTCATTGACTTGAATTTTTAACCCAAGAGAGTAGAACATGTCTGGAGAGTCCACATAAAATATTAGCCCGATCCAACGGTCGGATTGAGGATTATGAATGTTGTCGTGAACCTGGACTGCTGCGCTTTTTACGCCAAAATCCGAATATGACCTTACTTAGGTCGTATCACAGGGCTGAACTGTATCAAAAACATTTAAAATATCATTCAAGAATCAGAAATAGAGATCCTCCTACTTTTTTAAAAAAAATTATTTTTATAATTTTAAAACATTTAAACTATCAATTAACTATCAGAAACAGAGATCCTACTTATTATTTTTATAATTTTAACACCTTTAAACTATCATTCAAGTATCAGAAACAGAGATCATACTTACTTTTTTAAAAAAATTATTTTTATAATTTTAAAACTTTTAAACTATCTTTCAAGTATCAGAAACAGAGATCCTACTTACTTTTTTTAAAAAATTATTTTTATATTTTTAAAATATTCAAACTTTCTTTCAAGTATCAGACATAAAGATTCTACTTAATTTTTCAAAAAAAAATCTTTTTATAATTTTAAAACATTTAAACTGTGAATCAACTATCAGAACCATAGATCCTACTTTTTTAAAAAAATTATTTTTATAATTTTAAAACATTTAAACTATCTTTCAAGTATCAGAAACAAAGATACTACTTATATTTTTTTATATAAATTATTTTTATTATTTTAAAATATTTAAACTAGCTTTCAAGTATCAAACATAGATATCCTACTTACTTTTTTAAAAAAAATATTTTTATAATTTTAAAAATTTTAAACTATCATTCAAGTATCAGAAACAGATATCCTACTTACTTTTTTAAAAAAAACCATTTTTATATTTTTAAAACATTCAAACTTTCTTTCAAGTATCAGACATAAAGATTCTACTTACTTTTATAAAAAAAAATTATTTTTATAATTTTAAAATATTTAAACTATCAATCAACTATCAAAAACACAGATCCTATTTTTTTTTTAAAAAATATTTTTTATAATTTTAAAATATTTAAACTATCTTTTAAGTATCAGAAACAAATATGCTACTTACATTTTTTTATATAAATTATTTTTATTATTTTTAAATATTCAAATTATCTTTCAAGTATCAGACACAGAGATCATACTTACTTTTATTAAAAAAATTATTTTTCTAATTTTAAAAATTTTAAACTATCATTCAAGTATCAGAAACAAAGATTCTACTTATTTTAAAAAAATATTTAAACTATCAATCAACTATCAAAAACAAATATCTTACTTTTTTAAAAAATTATTTTTTACAAATTTAAAACATTAAAACTAACATTCAAGTTTCAGAAACAAAAATCCAACCTCCTTTTATTCAAAAAATATTTTTTATAATTTTAAAATATTTAAATATCATTCAAGAATTAGAAACAAAGATGCTCTTAAAATATCATTCAATATCATTTAAAAATATTTTTCTTTTAATTCTTGAATGATATAAATATAAATGTTTCTACTAATTTTAAAACATTCAAATTATCATTCAAGAATACTAAATTCAAATCTTAATTAATTTCTTTAGAAATTATTTTTTTAATTTTCAAACATTCAAAATATCATTCAAGTATACTAAACTCAAATCTTTACAAATGTTTTGATAAATTAATTTTATAATTTTAAAATATTCAATTATCATTCAAGTACACTAAATAGAAATCATACTTACGGTTTTTGTTTTTTGTAAATTATTTTATAATTTTAAAACATTGAAACAATTATTCAAGAATACTAAACAGAAATCCTACTTATATTTGTTTATATAAAAATTATTCTTATAATTTTAAAACAATCAAACTATCATTCAAGTATACTAAACGCAAATCCTACTTTTATATATATATATATATATATATATATATATATATTCTTCTAATTTTAAAACATTCAAACTATCATTGAAGAATACTAAACACAAATATTAATTAATTTTTTTAATAAATACCACTTACTTTTTTTATAAATTATTTTTATAATTTTAAAACTTTCAAACTATAATTAAAGTATAATAATCACAAATCCTACTTCCTTTATATATATATATATATATTGTTCTTCTAATTTTAAAACATTCAAACTATAATTCAAGTATACAAAACACAAATCTTAATTAATTTTTTTTATAAATTTTATCTATAATTTTAAAACATTCAAACTATCATTCAAGTATACCAAACAGAAATCCAACTTATCTTTTTTAATATAAATTATTTTTATAATTTTCAAACATTTAAACTATCATTCAAATATACAAAACACAAATCTTAATTAATTTTTTTAGAAATTATTTTTATAATTTTCAAACATTCAAACTATTATTCAAGTACACTAAACACAAATCTTAACAAATTGTTTTATTAATTATTTTTATAATTTTAAAATATTCAATTATCATTGAAGTATACTAAACATAAATCATACTTACTTTTTTTCTTATATATAAATTATTTTTATAATTTTAAAACATTATAACAATCATTCAAATATACTTACTTTATATATATATATATATATATATATAAATTTTTCTTCTAATTTTAAAACATTCAAACTATCATTTAAGAATACTAAACACAAATCTTAATTAATTTTTTTTATAAATTATTTTTATACTTTTAAAACATTCAAACTATGATTCAAGTATACTTAACAGAAATCCTACTTACTTTTTTATAAATTATTTTTGTAATTTTAAAACTTTCAAACTATCATTCAAGTATAATAAACACAAATCCTACTTCCTTTATATATATATATATATATATATATATATATATATTGTTCATCTAATTTTAAAGCATTCAAACTATCATTCAAGAATACTAAACACAAATCGTAATTAAATGTTTTTATAAATTATTTTTATAATTGTAAAACATTGAAACAATCATTCAAGCATATAAAACAGAAATGCTACATACCTTTTTTTATACATAAATTTTTTTTCTATAATTTTAAAAACTTTGAAACAATCATTAAAGTATACTAAACAGAAATCCTATTTACTTTGTTTTTTATATAAATTATTTTTATAAATTTAAAACATTAAAACTATCATTCAAGTATTCTAAACACAAATCATACTTACTTTTTTGTATATCTAAATTATTATTCTGATTTTAAAACATTCAAACTAGCATTCAAGTATATTAAACACAAATATTAATTAATTGTTTTATAAAACAATTCAAACTATCATTCAAGTATACTAAACTCAAATATTAATTAATTTTCTTATAAATTATTTTAACAATTTTAAAACATTGAAACTATCATTCAAGTATACTAAACACAAATCTTAATTAATTTTTTTCACAATGTTTTTTTATAATTTTAAAACATTGAAACAATCATTCAACTATACTAAATAGAAATCCTACTTACTTTTTTTGATATATAAGTTATTCTTATAATTTTAAAACAATCAAACTATCATTCAAGTATACTGAACAGAAATCCCACTTACTGTTTTTTTTTAGAAATTATTTTAAAATTTTATAACATTCAAACTATCATTCCAGTATACTAAACAGAAATCATACTTACTTTTTTGTATATCTAAATTATTATTCTAATTTTAAAACATTCAAACTAGCATTCAAGTATATTAAACACAAATATTAATTAATTTTTTTATAAAAAAATTCAAACTATCATTCAAGTATACTAAACTCAAATATTAATTAATTTTTTTATAAATTATTTTAACAATTTTAAAACATTGAAACTATCATTCAAGTATACTAAACACGAATCTTAATTAATTTTTTTCATAATTGTTTTTTATAATTTTAAAACATTGAAACAATCATTCAACTATACTAAATAGAAATCCTACTTACTTTTTTTGATATATAAGTTATTCTTATAATTTTAAAACAATCAAACTATCATTCAAGTATACTAAACAGAAATCCCACTTACTGTTTTTTTTTTTAGAAATTATTTTAAAATTTTATAACATTCAAACTATCATTCCAGTATACTAAACAGAAATCATACTTATTTTGTTTTTATAAATTATTGTTATAATTTTAAAATATTGAAAAATCATTTAAGTATACTAAACACAAATCGTATTTACTTTTATTTTTTATAAATTATTTATATAAATTTAAAACATTCAAAGTATCATAAAAATATATTAAACTGAAATCCTAACTTTTTTTTTATAAATTATTTTTATAATTTTAAAACATTAAAACAATCATTCATGTATACTAAACACAAATCCCACTTATGTTTTTTATATAAATTATTTTTATAATTTTAAAACATTATAACAATCGTTCAAGTATACTAAACATGAATTCCACTTACAGTTTTTTTTATAAATTATTTTTTAAAATTTTATAACATTCAAACTATCATTCAAGTATACCAAACACAAATCATACTTATTTTTTTATCATATTTATAATTTTAAAAACATTCAAAGTATCATACAAGTATGCTAAACAAAAATCCTACTTATATTTTGTTTTATATAAAAATTAATATTATAATTTTAAAACATTAAAAGAATCATTCAACTATACTAAACAGAAATCCAACTTACTATTATTATAATAAATTATTTTTATAATTTTAAAACATTAAAACAATAATTCAAGTACACTAAACAGAAATCCCACTTACAGTTTTTTTAAAAAAAAATTATTTTTAAAATTTTATAACATTCAAACTATCATTTCAGTATACTAAAAAGAAATCATACTTATTTTTATATATATAAATTGTTGTTATAATTTTGAAATATTGAAACAATCGTTGAAGTATACTAAACACAAATCTTACCTCCTTTATTTTTCATAAATTATTTTTATAATTTTAAAACATTAAAACAATTATTCAAGTATACATAACATAAATCCTATTTTTTTAATATATAAATTATTGTTATAATTTTAAAACATTCAAACTATCATTCAAGTATATATAACAAAAATCCTAGTATTCTTTTTATAAATTATTTTTATAATTTTAAAACATTCAAACTATCATTCAAGTATACTTAACAGAAAACCTACTTTTTTTTAAACTTATTTTTATAATTTTAAAATATTCAAATTATCATAGAAGTATAATAAACAAAAATCCTACTTACTTTTTTTATATATAAATTATTGTTATAATTTTAAAACATTCAAACTATCATTCAAATATACTAAACAGAAATCCCACTTACTGTTTTTTTATTTTAGAAATTATTTTAAAATTTTATAACATTCAAACTATCATTCCAGTGTACTAAACAGAAATCATACTTATTTTTTTTTATATAAATTATTGTTATAATTTTAAAATATTGAAAAATCATTTAAGTATACTAAACACAAATTGTATTTACTTTTATTGTTTTTAAATTATTTATATAAATTTAAAACATTCAAACTATCATACAAGTATATTAAACTGAAATCCTACATACTTGTTTTTTTTTTATATAAATTATTTTTATAATTTTAAAACATTAAAACAATCGTTCATGTATACTAAATACAAATCCTATTTACTTTATATATATGTATAAATTATTTTTTTAATTTTAAAACATTATAACAATCGTTCAAGTATACTAAACATAAATTCCACTTACAGTTTTTTTATAAATTATTTTTAAAATTTTATAACATTCAAACTATCATTTTAGTATACTAAAATGAAATCATACTTATTTTTTTATATATATAAATTATTGTTATAATTTTGAAATATTGAAACAATCATTAAAGTATATTAAACACAAATCTTACCTCCTTTATTTTTCATAAATTATTTTTATAATTTTAAAATATAAAAAAAATCATTCAAGTATACTAAACAGAAATCCTACTTATTTTTTTTTAATATATAAATTATTGTTATAATTTTAAGACATTTAAACTATCATTCAAGTATACATAACAAAAATCCTAGTATTTTTTTTATAAATTATTTTATAATTTTAAAACATTCAAACTATCATACAAGTATACTAAAAAAAAATCCTACTTACATTTTTATATATATAAATTATTCTTATAATTTTAAAACATTCAAACTATCATTAAAGTATACTAAACAGAAATCCCACTTACTTTTTTTTTTATATATAAATTATTTTTAAATTTTTATAACATTCAAACTATCATTCTAGTATACTAAATAGAAATCATACTTATTTTTATATATATATATATAAATTATTGTTATAATTTTAAAACTTCGAAACAATCATTCAAGTACACTAAACACAAATCTTACTTTTATTTTTTATAAATTATTTTTTAAATTTTAAAACTTTCAAACTATCATACAAGTATGCTAAACAGAAATCCTACTTACAGTTTTTTTTTATATATAAATTATTATTATAATTTTTAAACATTCAAACTATGATTCAAGTATACTAATCAGAAATCTCATTTACTGTTTTTTTTTTAATTATTTTTAAAATTTTATAACTTTCAAACTATCATTAAAGTATGCCAAACAGAAATCATACTTTATATATATATATATAAATTATTGTTACAATTTTAAAATATTGAAACAATCATTCAATTAAGTATACTAAACAAAAATCTCACTTACTGTTTTTTCATTTTATAAATTATTTTTCAAATTTAATAACATTCAAACTATCATTCAAGTATACTAAATAGAAATTATATTTATTTATTTTTACAAATTATGTTTATAATTTTAAAATATTAAAACAATCGTTCAAGTATACTAAATAGAAACCTTACTTACTTTTATTTTTTTTATAAATAATTTTTATAATGTTAAAACATTCAAACTATCATACAAATATACTAAACAGAAATCCTACTAACTTTTTTTTATATATAAATTATTTTTATAATTTTAAAACATTCAAACAATCATTTAAGTATACTAAACACAAATCCTCAGTACCTTTATTTTATAAATTATTTTTATAATTTTAAAACATTCAAACTATCAATGAAGTATACTTCACAGAAATCCTACTTATTTTTTTTATAAATTATTTTTAAAATTTTATAACATTTAAACTATCATTCATGTACACTTCACAGAAATCCTACTTACATTTTTTTTATAAATTATTTTTAAACTTTTATTACATTTAAACTATCATTGAAGTACTAAATATAAATCCTACTTATTTCTTTTTTAATAAATTATTTTTATAATTTTAAAACATTTAAACTATCATTCAAGTTTACTCAACAGAAATCCTACTTATGTTTTTTTATAAATTATTTTCATAATTTTAAAACATTCAAACTATCATTCAGGTATACTAAATAGAAATCCAAGTTTTTTTTACTTTTTATAAATTATTTTTATAATTTTAAAATATTGAAACAATATTTCATGTATGCCAAACAGAAATCCTACTTACCCTTATATATATATATATATATATATATATATATATATATATATATATATATATATATATATATAATTTTAAAACATTCAAACTATCATTCAAGTATACTTAACTGAAATCCTACCTTCTTTCTTTTTTATATAAATTAGTTTTATAATTTTAAATCATTTAAATTATAATACAAGTATACTAAACAGAAATCTTACTTTAAAAAAAAAAACTTATTTTTACAATTTTATAATATTTAAACTATCATTCAAGTATACTAAACAGAAGTTCTACTTACTTTTTTTTTTATATAAATTATTTTATATTTTTAAAATATTTAAACATTCATTCAAGTATACTAAACAGAAATCCAACTTACTTTTATTTTTTATAAATTATTTCAATAATTTTAAAGCTTTTAAATTATCATACAAGTATACTAACATGACCAAAAGCTTGATGTCTTCTCCCAAGTGCAGGAGTGTCAAAGTAATAATTAACTCGGCAAGACCGGGGTCGAACCATAGGGAGGTTAACTATATAAATTATAAATAACAACAACAACAATAATAATAGTAGTAGTAGTAATACTAATACAAATACTAATAATAACAATAATGGTAATAATAGTAATAGTAATGATATTAATAATAGTAATAGTAATAATAAATAGAACTTTGAGATGTAAGATTGGTGTAAGGATTAAACAATAATAAAAATAAATGTCAAGGTTAGAGAATCCACTAATGGTACTTCAAACAAGTATAGTATAAATTCTTATTACTCAACTAGAAACCACACATAAATGAGGTTTCAATTAGATTATAATTGTTAACATGATTACATTAATTATCTTATTTGAGTAATGCCAATATTTATAAATATTATCAGGTATTTATGGTGATAACTTATGTTAACAACAAATCAAGTTTCTTTCATAGCACATGTGTTGGTTATACCATACGGTTGGGCTATAAAAGTGCAAAGCATTTGTTGTACCAAGAGTTGTTCAACATAAACTAGATTAACCATTTAACAAGCAAGGTATTAAAAGTGATCAAGATAATAAATATAAAACATGTTAGTATCAAGCATTAAAGTCCATGTTGAGTTTATACTATACTTATTCTTATACTATTAGTGTAACCTTTTCACCTTGACATAATAGATTTAGCTAAACATAATGAAAGAAAGAAACATAAATAAACAAGATAAGAATATAATTATATAAATAAAGGAAAGGAAATGAAAAGCATAAACAAGAGATTAATATAACATCAAATAAAACTTAAACATTACAAAATACAAAGAAATAGAGCAAGAGCGTGATCTTGATCTGAACATTAAGATGTCTAAATACATGGCAAATGCCTCATTTTATAGGCAAAAATTTGGAATTATTGATTTGATGAATAATTGTTGAGTGGGTGGCCATATCTTGACTTGATAACAATCCTTATCTTTTTGTTTAAATAAAATGTCATTGCTAACATCAGAATTGGAACCACTTGTACCATGAAAGTTCTAGGAAATTCTCTTAGCTTTCTAGAAAAAAAAATTGAGGTCATGTGGACTTCTAGAACTCGAGATATGGGCTAAACACTGAACAGTGTCCGGGCTGCAGGACAGATTCAGGCTTCTCCGTTGTTGCTATAATTTGGACTTGAAAACAACCTTTTTAAATCTTAGACTCCACATGAAAGTTGTAGACCTATGTCTTACCTAATATGTTTAAAAAACAATTAAGGTCATTTGGGCATCTAGAACTCGAGATATGACCCAATTACTGAACAATGTTCTAGTTTGGACTACACCAACATCTCTTTTCCAAGCTTAACCCTCCTTTTATCTTCATAATTTCAGTAGTTGAATTCATCAATCAATCCTTTGATTTATATGATAGGCCTGCATTTAAGATGAACATTTACCATATATTAAAGCATTTTATAGTCTCAGACTTGTTATTATAAAACATGTTTTAGTTAAGGAGTTATTGATATTTCAAGTGTAAAATGATGATATAAAACCTTGATAAACATGTACTTTTAAATACTAATCATATACTGAACAAAAATCATATGTACTTTTTTATTTATATAAATTATTCTTATAATTTTAAAACATTTAAACTATCATTCAAGTATACTAAACAAAAATCCTACTTATTTTTTTTATACATTATTTTTATAATTTAAAAATATTTAAACTATCCTTCAAGTATCATAAACAGAAATCCTACTTACTTTTATTTTTTATAAATTATTTGTATGATTTTAAAATATTTAAACTATCATTCAAGTATACTAAAAATAAGTCCTACTTAATTTTTTTTTATATATAAATTATTTTTAGAATTTTAAAACATTTAAACTGTCATTCAATTATACTAAACAGAAATCCTACTTACTTTTTTTTTTATATAAATTATATTATAATTTTAAAACATTTAAATAATTATTGAAGTATACTTAACAAAAATTCTACTTACTTTTATATATATATATATATATATATATATATATAAATTATATTATAATTTTAAAACATTTAAACAATTATTCAAGTATACTAAACAGAAACACTACTTACTTTTTTATATATATAAATTATTTTTATAATTTATAAATATTTAAACTATCCTTCAAGTATCATAAACAGAAACTCTTCTCACTTTTATTTTTTTTTATAAATTATTTTTATAATTTAAAAAAATTTAAACTATTCTTCAAGTATCATAAACAAAAATCCTACTTACTTTTATTTTTTATAAATTATTTTTAAAATTTTAAAACATTTAAACTATCATTTATATATACTAATCAGAAATCCTACTTACATTTTTTTACAAATTGTGTTGCTATGGATATTAAACTGATTATGAGATGTTGATTGGGCTGCTAACGAATGGTTATATGAGTATTACAAAGGATTTACTGTTGTATTTTATTGAATGTAAATATGACGAATGGTTGTATGAGTATTACAAAAGATCTACTATTGTATTTTATTGAATGTAATTGTGATAAATAGTTGTATGAGTATTACTAAAGCTCTTTTTTTGTATTATATTGAATGCAATTATGATAAATGGTTGTATGAGTATTACGAAAGATCCACTGTTGTATTATATCAAATGAGATTATCATAAATGGTTATATGAGTAGTATGAAAGATATATTGTGGTATTACACTGAATGTTAATTATCAGAAATGGTTGTATAAGTATTACGAGGGATTTATTATTATATTGTATTGAACATTAACTGTCATGAATGGTTGATTGAGTAATACAAAGGGTGTACTGTTGTGTTATACTGAATGCTAAACTATTATAGAATGTTAACTTGTGTATTATAAAGGATCTATTATTGTGTTTACTGAATGTTAAACTATTACGGAACGTTTGTATGAGTATCACAAAGGGTCTACTATTATGTTACAGTAAATGTCAAAATGTTATGAATCATTTGAATAAGCAATTCAAAGGATATTACCCCGTTATACTAATTTCATAAATCACCTCTGAACATTTGATTGGTTAATGATGAGCTTCGACTAATGACATCTAAGGTAATACTAAATTGAGTTAAAGCAATGAAATTAATTTTATCTTCATAATGCATCCATCACTTTAATGTTGTTGGTATTTACACCTATCAAATATAAACTTACAAAGTATATAAAAAAACATTAGCTAAAGTGAAGCATTATTTATGTTTGATAAACTTTGAAATAAAGCAAAAACTAATAAAAAATGATTCTTATATATTTATTTTAATTGTGCTTGTTGTTCTTTCATAAAATAGAAATCATCAATTATCATATCAATTGTGAATCTTTCAGCAATTTCTTTTTCTATATAGACAATCAAATAATTTGCAAGAAAAATCATCATCCATTCGATAAACTTTGATAAACATACAAAGTATATAAAAAACATCAGCTAAAGCGAAGCATTATTTATGTTTGATAAACTTTGAAATAAAGCAAAAAATAATAAAAAATGATTCTTACATATTTATTTTAATTGTGCTTGTCGTTCTTTCATCAAATAGAAATCATCGATTATCATATCAATTGTGAATCTTTCAACAATTTCTTTTTCTATATAGATAATCAAATAATTTACAAGAAAATCATCATCCATTCGATTGTGAAGTCTTATTTTAACAATTTTCATCGCTGAAAAAGCTTGTTCAGTAAGGCTGTGAGTTATCGATATTTTTTCTTTTTTGTTTTTCAAAAAAAGAATCAATTCTTTTTATTTTGTTCATGGTTCAGCCTAAAATCAAAACATATATCGTAAGAAAAAATTGATAATTTTAGTGGCTCTACTAAAAACAAAACATAATAAAAATCCAAGTATAATAAAAAAACTAATAAAATATATCTAATTAATTTTAAAAAAAATTACTATAACAAGAATTCAAAAAACAATTGGTAGAACTAGCATATCTGAGGAAAAAAAAGGGAGCAAAAATGGTAGAATTATATATATATATATATATATATATATATATATATATATATATATATAAACTCATCAAATTATTAACAAACATCTAAAAAAAAAAGATTTTAAATTTAAGTTACCTTGTTTTGTTTGATGAAAGAGAAATTAATTGATGGTTTCTGCTTTAATCTTTTTGAAGAAAAATTTTGCTCGTGATTTGTGTTTTTATTTTTGTATTTGATCGATTGCAAGATTTATATTAGGGTTAATTTATGGCTCTATTTTTTTATTTCACAAATAATGTTGTTATATTGTTTTCTTTCCATGTAGGTCAAGAATAAATTCAAATAAAATCAAATACTTAATTTTAGGCCCACCTCTTTAAAATAAAAAATATAACTCCTCATACTTAGGCACCGTTTGACAGTGAGGTTGTACCTGCGTTTTGTCCAAATTTAAATTTTTTTTTTTTTTGCTAAAATTGAGTTCGGTTTGTACCTTTTGGATCGTTTTGATGTGCTGATATCAAAAATAATTTTTTAAAAATAAAAAAACATCATTGACATATATTTCGGCACGAAAAAGCAACCGTACCACACTACCAAACACGCTCTTAATTACCTCTTCTTGTGCTCCTGTCTCTAGTGGTCATAAAATTTGTAAAATTTAAACTAGTAATTTATAGAAAATAAATTTAAAATCTGATCAGTTTAGTTACACCCTTCGTGTTATCAAAGTTTTACAATTATACTTGTTAGTTGTCATTATTATTGGATGGAATAACATTATTATTTGCGCACAAGACCGGTAATTCCCATAACGCAGTTATACAACGGTGATAGTTGGATTCATTAATGAGAATATTTGTTCCTTTGGACTTTAATATTATTATTTTTTTAGCTATCATTTAACTTTGAGTTCTTCTTTCCTTTTATCATGGACATTAATAAAATTCATCCCACCTTTAATGAAAAAAATCAACAAAAACGCAGGTACAAAGAAGAATAAATGAAACACCACCACGCACAACCTGGATACTTTTGTGCCATGGCAATAATTGCTGGGTTGGGTAACATCTCACAAGTGTTGAAATATTAATGTATTATAATTGCCGGTCCAATTTGGGCCCCTAAAATTATGTTATAAAAAGATTAATTAAAGTATAAAGCCGCCGAAAAGAATCTTGGTTTCTTTCAAGTTGAACCTTAGATGTTTGTATGTTTTATAACGCGGTTCAATTTATTTATTTTTTTAATATTTTAAAAATTATTAAATTGATATTTTTTAAAATAGTTTTTTAATAGTTTTGTGTACTAATTTAAAAAATAAAAAAAATTTATTTTAATATATTTTTAAATAAAAAAATATTTTTTAAAAGTATCTTTCACTATCTCATCAAAAATTAAAAAATTATTTAAATTAAAAATTAAAAATAAAAAAATATATATATACAAGTATTTTATATTAGTATATGTACACATGTGTGTAAGGAATCTTAAACACTCCAAAAAAAATAATTATGAACTGTATATATATATATATATATATATATATATATAGACCCTCAAATATAAAAAATTGAAAATATTAATTATTAACCCATTTTTTCCTTGTGAAATAACGTTACTTGTTTTATCATTCTTGCAAGGCTAAGGAGAATCATAGGAGTAAACATTTTTTCAGCAAGAAGGTAGCGTATTGAAAAGAAAATACAAATCATGTATTATTATTATTATTATTTGAAAGAGTCTATTTTCTTAAGTTGAAAGAGTCTATTTTAAAATACCGGTCTCCATGAACCATAACACTCCTTACCAAATACGCCGCCGTTTACTTGCAAAAATAATTTAAGAGAAAATTCTTTCTTAGCAGCAAAGAAAAACACAAACCAAACACGGCCTAAAAAACACACTTAAACATAGAACCTGAACGCCCCCCTCTCCTGTCTTGTCTGAAAACAATTCCGTTTTAGCAAATCTTTGTCGCTCTACCCGAGCTGACTCAGAGCACTATTAACTCAAGAAATGAGTCAGGAATCGTTCATATACAGCTTCGTGGCTCGAGGGACAATGATTTTAGCTGAGTACACTGAGTTCACTGGCAACTTTCCGGCGATCGCAACTCAGTGCCTTCAAAAACTCCCTTCTTCTAATGACAAGTTCACTTACAATTGTGATCACCATACCTTTAATTTTCTTGTTGAAGATGGCTACGGTAATTTCTCTTCCTTTGCAGTCTCGGCTCTCCATTTTCTCTTCGTTTTATTTCGCAAGTGAAAGTATGGATCTTGTTGGTAAAGTTTCTTTCTTTTTGGATTTGCTTTGTTTTGAGCCTAAAATCTCAACTTGGGCTCTTTTGTTTTTGCTTAGTTTTGTTGTTGTTACTGGTAATTTTGGCAATATAATTATTGTCTGGTTTCGAAGGAAATTGAGTGAGGTAAGGGGGGGGGTTGATTTTCCATTGTTAGTGGCAGAAGCTAGATGATGTTCTAGCAGAGGTCCAGTTGTGTATGTGCTATTTCTGTTTTTGGATTGCGTGTGTGATTTATTTGTCCTAATTCTCAAATTTTATATGCCCACTTAGATTACTGATAGGAAAAAAATACATCTATTACATCACCCCCATATTATAAGAAAAAACAATACATACATAGATGCAAGTACAAAATATTGCAATATAGTAATCAAAATGCATATCATTTTATAATTTATAAAATTTGTAAATCTTCAGTTTCCTTTTGTTTTATGTTTTTGTTTTTATTGTCAAATAAAGGGAGATTGTGTGTACATTTTACAAACATGCCTTACCAAAAGATGTATATGTTCAATTTTCTATCAATAGAAGTATTTTAGTGAAATTGTAGTCTGTATAAGATTCTAAAATCTTACAAAAGCGAGTTATTAATTTTTGGTTGAATGATCATTGATTAAGATTTGGCAATGTAATGGAATTGTGCTAAATTTTGAGTTCATAACCATATTTGAAGGTGAAGCTGCAAAATTTTTTAATCTCCTATAAGTCCAAGCTATTTTTTCTTGTCCCCTTTGTATCTAGAGGAGTGTAGGAAGGGTTGGCTGTGACCTGTACTGTCTTTCCGGACTCCTTGAAATTTTACATTAAGAAGTTTTGAAATCATCTAGCAAAATGGCCGTGAAGACCCACAATTCATATATTGTGCATGTCCTGTTATAATTTGAGGGATGGAGCAAGTTGATATGCTTGATCAGAGTTTCATATTTTGTTTATTTATATATATGTGCATCATTTATCTGCTATCTGTGGAAAGTAATTTTAGTTGTCAAAGCAACATTAGTTACAATACAACCATGACTTCATGTTCTTAAGGGTTGTAGGTCCACCCTAAAATGTGACCACGTTATTTAATCCAGGCCTGCATTTTGGAGTATTTACTACTACCATGTCCACTATGTCCCCAACCTGAGATAGGACGACATGGTCCCCTATTCACTTCTTTCGAACCTTGTGGGAGGTTGTAGTTGCTTGAGCAGCTCTCTCTTCCCTCATTGGGATTGGTCAGGCGCCTTCACTTGTTGCTCGATCCAATCTGAACCTGTTGGGATACTTTGTCATCTGGTGTAATAAGATGCATCAGTCTAATGAAGTGGGGAACTTTTAATGCTTCTAGCTTCCCCTTGATTTGATGTTTTGTGCAATTTGCAGCTTATTGTGTTGTTGCCAAAGAAACTGTTAGCAAGCAAATCTCCATTGCATTTTTGGAACGCATGAAAGCAGACTTCAAGAAAAGATATGGGGGTGGTAAAGCTGATACTGCTGCTGCTAAAAGTCTCAATAAGGAGTTTGGGTACGTGCTTCTATGAAAGTACATAAAGCATTGAACACAAAGAAAAGGTCTTTCAAGATTTATGTTTTATTTTTTACTATGAGTTTTGTACTTTAAAGTAAGACTATACGCTCCTTATTTCAGGCCAATTATGAAAGAGCACATGAAGTATATTATTGACCATGCTGAAGAGATTGAGAAGTTAATAAAAGTGAAGGCTCAAGTTTCAGAAGTTAAAAGCATAATGTTAGGAAATATTGACAAGGTAAATGAAAAAAAAAAAAAAACAGTTTCTAAATTGCTGTTAAAGTATGCGATTTTTGTCTGGTGCTCTTATACACCAATTTGAGCATTTTATTCCAGGATTTGCTCAGTTCTCATTAAATTCTAGGCAAGAATGCTTTTAATAGTTAGGATGTGCTGGGAGATTCTGCTATCTTTAAAGACCAGAATCATGTAATGCTCTTGTCGAAACTAGCTCACTCTATATATGAAATTTGTCTTTGTGCTCTTTTAAGATGGCTTATAAAATAAGAAACTAAATGTGTAGTAGTAAGCATCAGAGACCAAAAAATCCTTTCTGGATGAAAATGGAATTGTGGTGGGAAGTTTCATTTGAACAAGTTATGTTCTGACACGATGTTTATGAGTTTCGAATGGGGTTCTACACTTTTTTTTGCCTGCTCTCTTGTTAAGGTACCTTCACAGCAAGAACTAATGTAATGTAGAACATTTGCTTAAGAATCTCAGCAAGTCCACTAAAAATGGAAAAGAAAGGAACCTTACCTGGTTAATAGCCGTGTTTCAGGATAAGTTATTTCATAAACCCTGTATGGATCAAACAACTTGCATTGCAAAACATTAAGCATGGTGATTGGTCTAAATTATCATAGTATAAGTTGTTTTCTCTGCACAGATGTGATCGGCCCTGTGCGATTAGTTCTTGTACTGCAGATTGAAAGGTTTGTTTGGTGAATCTCATGTAGAAATCGAGAACTAAGAATTTATTAGCTTTTAAATGGAACAACCTCTATGAATTGCACTGATCAAACATGTAAACTTGTCTAAATTAACATCTGCAAGCAATAATTAAGTGATTGAATCTTGTTTGTATCGTGTTGCTTGAAGAGTTAGAAATGAGGTAACAGGTAATGGAAACAAAATGCATGCCGCAACATATACCTGCTTATTTGATGGCTCATGTGCCCTTTCCAGGCTATTGATAGAGGTGAAGCCATAGCGACTCTTACTGACAAGACTGAGACTCTGCGTGATCAGGTTGGTTAACCGTGCAAACTTTTAAATTGCTCAATCCATTCATGACAAGTACTTTGACTGTTTTCCTTGATTTATAATTTAGGCCCAAGCATACAAGAAACAAGGGACACAAATTCGACGGAAAATGTGGTATCAAAACATGAAGATCAAGTTGGTTGTCCTCGGGATCTTATTGATTCTGGTACTAATAATTTGGCTTTCCATTTGCCATGGATTTGATTGTTCCAACTAGTAATCATTCATACAGAGAACTCAAAGCTATATACAAAAAGACTTTGAACAGTGTATTTCGAACTTCGGCAGAGGAGCTTTGGTTTCATCAGATTGGTATCATATCTTCTTAGCAAGTTGGCAAGGGGAGAGATCTTAAGTTGTCATTAGCTTGAGCGTTGTATCATGTGTTGTAGCGTGCCAAATATTTTACACGGACATTTATTTTTTGCAGTTTTCCTGTATTCGTATAGCAGTAAAATTTGAGTAACATTATGTGTTGGCGCAATGCTGACTGGCTTGGTGATTCCAGAACCCCGCCTCAAACCTTTTGTTGTTGATTTCCGCCAAAATTTGAGTAATTGGTATGCGTTTTGTCGCGGCTGATATCATATTTTTTTCTAACAGGTAAAAAAAAATGTGCATGCATTGTTAATATGTTTTTTTTATTTACAGGTAAAATTTTAATATATTTTTTATCTACTCAAGTTAACCAAAGTTTAATAATTTTGGTTTTCGGAATTATTTTTTATTAAATTATATGATCATGAAAATATGTAAAATTAACCAGAAAAGTTCTTTTTTTTAATAAATAATGATGGGCTGTAAATAAAAACTCGCTAATATTATAAAAAAATAAAGGATATTTAATAAAATAAAATCTAAATACATTCTTAATTATTTTAAGAATTTAATAAATTATTACTATTTTAAATTAATTAATTTTCTAATCTTAATTTAAATTAATAAAAAAATAAAAAAAGTGTTAGACACTCTCGGGTTTTGACTGAATTAAAATGCTCAAGTCTGCTTGAGCTTGCCTTTGTCTGCTTTTAATTAATTTAAGAATTTAATAAATTATTAATATTTTAAATTATTTAATTTTTTTTTAAAATATAAATATAAATTAATAAAAAAACCAAAAAAAAGAGATTAGCACACTGGCTTGAATTAAAAAAACCTAAGTATGCTTGAGCTTTTTTTATTTATTTTTTGCGTTTGCTCTTAATTAAATTAAGGATTTAATAAATTATTAATATTTTAAATTAATTAAATTTTTAAAAATATAAATTTAAATTAATAAAAAAACAAAAAATAATTAGATATACAGGTTTGGCCTGAATTAAAAAAAGCTAAAGTACGCTTAAGTTTATTTATTTATTTTTTGTATTTTCCCTCTTTTTTTTTTTTTAATTAAATAGACAACCTATCACTTGATTGATGCCCTAAATCTAGTCACCAATCATCATTATGGTGGCCGGAAAATCAAGAGGGGTTTTTAACTTAAATTTTTTTTTTTCAAGCAATTTTCATTTAAAAACACTATGAAAACCAATCATCTAACAACCTTGAAACACCCTAAAATCATTTAAAAATTAAAAATTAACTAAACACCTAAAAATCAAAATTAAACTCGATTTGTTGTTCCCATCATATTTAGAGAAAAAAACTATTGTCATCAAAGTCTTCTCGTTGAATGGAATCCTTTAACACTAAACTTGATTATTTTTGTTGTTGGAATTGTGACAAACAATAATTTTATATTTTTTTCATTATTTTCTAGCGATTTTTTTTCTCTTATCTCAAATCCAAGAACTGATGAAAATAAATTTTTGGATAAAAATAAAAATCATTCTGAATTTAGAGTTACTGATGTATTTTCTTTATTTTTAACTTTTCAGTTCTTTATCTTTTAATCTGGTATTCTTTTCTATAATTTCAAGCCCCATCTGTAATTTGAAGCCTAATTCTATCCGACTGGTAATATCTCTGCAACCACACAAAGGAGACAAGAATGGACGGGTCTAGCCTGCCTTGGTGCAAAGATGCAAGCCTGCGGACTCCACAATGCTTTTATGAGTTCATGAAAATACAGGGTTGCAAAATAATTAGAGCGTCAGTCTTTTGTGTACACATTCCCTATATACTAAATCCATGTCGTCATCATGTTTAGCGCGCGCGCATATATATATATATATTCAGTTCCCTTGTCAGGCCAAAATCAGACCATTCAATCTCCTCGAGGGGGTTGAAGGATTAGAAAAAGAATGTGCATTACTAGCAGGGAAGTCCAGAATGGTTAGGTAGCGTTTCCTTCCTGTTTCGGGGGAAAAAAAAAAAAAAAAACAGAGACCTTGAATTGTATGCGTGAAACCTGTATAGATATGGGTAATATGCTCTGTATGAATTCTTTTTAATTACAAACTTTAATGTGTTTATAATTCTTTGCTTAGAATGCAGTTATTCCTTTCGTGAGTGTTATGTGAAGGATATATTTAAACTAATTGACAATAGAGGAATCTCAATTCTAAAGGGAAATAAACTTTGTAAATATGCCGCGATATGTTTTTTTTTTTTTTAAATTTAGTCTTTTTTTTTTCATTTGTTAAATTTTTTAATTAAAAACTTATAGTTGTCTCTAATTTATTTTAATTTTAATTTTGATCGTTAATTTTTTAATAACTATCTTTTATTTTGGAATATGTTTATATAATTGATTTTTTAAATTATTTTTGTAATATCCTCAAAATAATTGAATAAATGCACATATTAATACTTATTCAAACTGATTTTTTTTTTTTTTTTATCAAAATTTTGGTGTAATTTTTCCTATACCTGATATTCTAAGTTATTAACTATATCCTATTACACTTCTATACATAATTTCAAGGCATGATACAATCATCTTAGATCTAATCTCACATCAATGATACTTATCATTTCACTTCAATATTTATAATTATATTCAATATTAATTATGCAACCTAAGAAAAAATAAAATTTAAATCATAAATATCTAAGTAATCATACTAGCATCATTAATCACTTAAATATATGTGCAAGATGCTCACTTCATGAAATTTGCTTGGTTTGCTTTTTGAGTTGTTGCTTTGATGACATGTATTGTCTAATTCAGTGTTATTGTGCAACTTTTATAATGATGTTAATAATGGGTCTCTAATAGGTTTTTGTTCATTTTCCTTCCAAATATAATATTATCAAATTATATTTTAAAGTTAATTATTGTTATTTTTTAAATTTACTTATCAATAATATTTTCTTAATTATATTATTAAATTAACCCATCATCTTCAATCGGTCAGCTAGAAACTAACTTCATGTAGTTAGGCGGTACCTAATTCTAGTTTATATACGTAGAACAGAAGTTAGAGCCAGAGAGTCATGACTTGCCTACCACACCAAATTAAGAACCCGTTTGGTAACGTGGCAGCGTCCACGTTTCCAGCGTTTCGTTGCATCAACCTGTTTGGTTCAACTGCAACCACCGTTTTATAACTCCATGGGGCCCACATAAATTGAGTTTCAAACGCAGGGTAAACAAAAGCACATGAGGGCTGCTTTTTACCGTTGCTGCTGTTCAGAAAACGCAGCAAACTTTAACAAAAAATTAATTTCACACCAAAAAATTAATTTCACCCTATCTGCCCTCAACTACACACCATCGTCTCCCCTCTTCTGCAATATTCGTCCCTGAGCTCCCGATCCACAGCTACCCTCTTCTCAAAAAATTAGTTCTCCTCCTCGCCACAAAACACACCCACACACTCGTTCTCAAGACAAAAGGTAAAAGAGAGACAGAGAGATAAGGAGAGAGTTGGGCTTCTTCCTCATCATCTCTCTTGGCTGCGAGGGAGAGAGATAGTTTACTGCTGTTGTAAACAAGGTTAGACATCACTTAATCCTGCTTTCAGTTGACTGATTGTGATGCGTCGTCCATTCTCTAACAAAGACACGAATTGGTTGTTAGCCGACTGTAAATCAAGCCCATCTGCCACCGATCTGCTGTCATGAGGAACTCATCTCGCGTTTGAAGAAGACATGCACTGACCCAGGTAATTTTATTCCCACTTGACCTAAAAATTTTTTTAGATCATTTTGTATCATCTTAAACTAACTGTTTTCCCTAACAAAAATTATCTCTTCCTGTGACTTTTATTTGCAGAACCAACGAGATCATCGAAATATTATCTTCCTGGAAAGCTGAAGCAGAAGCATCTTACGAAGCTCATTCTCGGTTGCACACGAAATTACCAGGTTAGTTGCTCTGTATCGGTTCAACAATTACTGTATCTGTCTCATTGGAAATTTTGCATGTGATTGTGGTTCTGCGTTGTGTTAAAATTTGACATGTGAATATTTGCTTACACTTTTATGCATACATAGGCACAAATACATTTGATATCCTGTTGGTTTTGATGTGGGTTTTTTTTTTTAAATGGAGCTACCCGGTCATTATCTTCATTGTCTCTGCTAAAATTCAATTTTAATCTCTTCTGTCATGCATTACTGTATTTTTCTCCAGGTTTTTGTTTGTTTTTTTCAAATTACTTGTGTTTACGAAATGTGTCATGTTTCTAAACTAATATATATTGTCAAAATTAACATAAGGATCTATTTTTTATTAACAAAAAAAATAGTTTTAGGTACTCAAATTAAAAAAATAAATTCATGGATTAAGTTTAGTTTGGCTCAAATTCAGTATATATATATATTTTTTAATTTAGCCAACTTACTATTTTAGATTCCATTATTGAGGAGTTATAGTCTCTTTTGCTGTAGTTTTAGACTAAAAACCGAGTTGACTATTTATTGAATCTCTTATCACTATTTTTTTGTTTTCTTGTCACCAAACACAATTGAGATACAGTCTTATCTGTTGTTAGTTAGATTTCCTTCCGAATTGAATTTGTTTTGAAGCTGAAATTCAATTTTATTTTTGATGCAACCAAGTGCTCTTACTGGCAGTTGCAGTCCCTGAGTGCCTGCCTCAATGCTTTGCTTCTATGGATCATACACATAGATTTCAAGTATTATCTTGTGTGTTCTCTGCAATTAGCATTACTAGAATGATTATTTGTGTTTAACATAGTTTTCACTGGGCATGACCTAAAAAGTGTGTAGATTATGATATCTTATTGTAAAGCACAACTAGTTCAATTATACTTCCTCTGCATCCAACATTAAGAATTTGGAGGTATGCTTTATGGTTACAATTCATTTGCACTATCTCCACAAATACATTAATTTCATGAGTTTGAGTGTTTTTTTTATTATTATTAATATGTCAAGTACATGTAGAATTTAGAAGTAATCATCTTCAACTTTGATACAATTATTGTAGTTCTGTACTGAATAATGCTCTTACTATCAAGTCATAATCCAAAATACAATAGGAAGGAAAGTTTTGGTTTATTGCTCCACAGAAACCTGTCTCTTTTGCTTGTCCCTTCTACTTTTGGTCTCTTTAAGTCATAGCTACTTACGATTTATTTTTATCCTCAATTTTAAAGGAAATGCCTTTTTTATTAGAGGAATTTACACTTTGTATTGATGGTGTCTGAACTGGTGGTGAAAAACAGTTTAATTTGTTAGTAAAAGAGGCTGCAACTTTCAGGATGAAGGCAACCCTGTTTTTGTTCCCATTTCTTTTAGTTTAATCAAAATGATCTATTTTCTTTTTATAGCTCATGCATATCATACGAGCTGTGGTAATTTTGTCATTAACATTTTATTTAGATTTCATACATGAGTCTCATGTCCAAAATCTGTCATTTTGGATGACAAGGTTTGACATAATTAGGGATGTAGGGATCAATTGTAGACTCACCTCACCCTCTTATATGTACACAAATTAGGAAAAAACGAGAACATGGACGATTCTCAATCACAAGATAAGGCTTGTTGGACTAGAGAGATGTTGCATGCTTTTTGTGACATATGTATTAAAGCAATTGAGCAAGGTATGCGACCCAACACCCATTTCGACAAAGCTGGGTGGAAGTTTGTTATGAATAGCTTTAAGGATCAAACTGGCCATGCATTAACGAAAGCACAATTAAAGAATAAGTGGGACGAAATTAAAAAAGATTGGAGAAATAGAAAAGGTTGATTTCCGAAACAGGAGTAGGATGGAGTGCTGAACTTGGAACAATTGCAGCTCCTGATGAATGGTGGAAAGCTAAAAACCAGGTCTGTTTTTTTCTGTATTTTTACAGCTGTTCTTTACTGTTTGGTTGCATGCTTTCACATAATTTTTAATGCATTTTTTCATTCATTGTCCCGTGTTGTAGGAGATACGCGGGGCAAGAAAGTTTAGGCATGCTGGGATCAATCCAGCTTTGTGTTGTAAATATGATATCATGTTTACAAACACTGTTGCAACCGGTCAGTATGCTTGGGCTCCATCGCAGGGTCTGAATTCTGATGAAGATGGTGGCGGTCAAATGCACACTAACGCAATGAATGATGACCCTCATCTTCATGAAGGTAGTGGAGATTCTGAGGAGGGTAGTCTTCCCAATTTCATTGCCGATGTGGAGAATATGGTGGCTGGTGTGACTTTTGCCAATAGCACAAGCAATCCCACCGCTAGTAGTGGGAAAAGAAAAGGTGTGCAACAAAGTTCTACACAAAATGAGAAAAAAAAAAGGAGTGCCGGAAGGGGATCGCAATTATTTACTCGATTAGATAAGTTAGTGGATAGTGTTTCTACCAAGAGTGAATGCACGTCAAGTGTTTTGGATAAAAAAGGTTGTAGCATAGAAGAGGTGATGAAGGAGTTTCACTCCATTGAGGAAGTGGTGTTCGGTAGTGAGTTGTATTGTTTTGCAACTGAGTTTTTTATGGTTAGAAGTAGGAGGGAAATGTGGGCAACAATTGGTGATATGGACCGAAAATTTCAGTGGCTGAAATTAATGTTCGATCGAAGGGCAAACTACCGACCTTCAAGTAAGTTTACATTTCATACATGGAAAACTTACATTAATGTGTGTTATTGTGTGTTGTATGTTGCAGCAATGAAATTCTGTTTTGTGTCAAAAAAATTTCAATGCTTATGTGTTTTTTCGCAGGTTAAAGTGCAACTCAAATTTGAGGTTCATGAGGTGTTGCTACGGCTGTAGAATTGGAAAATGGGTTATGCAAACGGTTCTGCCTTTGCTGTTTTTCCCAGGTTTCGTAACTTGTAACGTATCATATGTTGAACACTTTTTATGTATTTGTAGTTGTCGGCTGTTTGTTATGTTTGAGAAATTGTTAACAGCTATTGTTGTTCCTTTTAGAAGCTGTTATTGTAGGTTTAATAGTCTACTTTCAATGCTGGATAAATCTGTTTTCAGTTGGCTTTTTTCAGCCTTGAATTTTATATTGTAACGTAATGGATTGCATTGTGTTTTATGTGTTGAATGGCTGCTGATTGGTTGAATGTATGTTGAGTTGAAAGGCAGCTGAATGGTTGCACTATAGTTCCTTGCATGACTGTTTGAAAGTTGGTTGAATGGGAGTTGGTACCTTTGAATGGTTGGGGATGGTAAAAATGTTTGCTGCTGGGTTTGGCAGCAGTAAATATATGTTGGTGTGTGTGTTTCTATTTAAGATGCATTAGAATTCCTTTGCATTTTCATTGGCTGGACACAAAATTTGCAAGCATTCCAACGTGTATTGAGGGCTGTTTCAGGAGGTTTTGTTGCTGTTTTTACACTGCAACGTGAAGTGCATTGACTTTAGAAGGTTGGTTGTTAATTTTATGGATGCTTTTTAGTTAATAATGCTTTATATTTATGTTTTGTTAGCAGAATGTTGGTGTAAACAATTGTATGGCTGCTGCTCTTGCAATTAAACAAGTGTATTTATGGTTTTTTTTCAACTGACAGCAGCCCCTTCTCTTTATGGCTGCTGTTATTGTCAATTAAATAAGTGCATTTATGGTTTTTGAGCTTGCTTGTGCATGTACTTGAGAAAAGCCTTAAGTTTTTTTTCATGCATGTGCATGTTAATGTGCAGTTCAAGTGGTAAAAAGTGCTTTGATATTAAGGGTTGAGTCATTGAGAGTAGGCAGTTCTGAAGCCTCTTTGGAAAGATTATACACATGCGCAATGTGCTCTTGTCTGCTAGTGCATTTCCCTACTGTTTTTGGGTCTTTTTATACTGCAGAATCGGCAACATTTTTTTCACATAACAAGCTTATCTAATTTCTGGCCAAGTCATGGATAATTAAGTTGTAATATGAAAATGGAAAATATTGCATTAACATAAAGAGAAAGTCATAGCTTATAAGAAAGTAGCTGAAGACTCTTCTTATATAAGTAATGTTTTAATCTCAACTCTTATAAGAAAGTTTTTCCACCAAAAAGTCACAATAAATCTATTGTTTTTTCCTTAAACTAATTGACATTTCATATAATAAGTCTTAGGTTTTATAAATATCCTTGTTTGAACTTTGAAAGGGAAAGTCATAGCTTGATGATAAAACTAGATGGAGTAATGTCTGTTTTGAAAGGGAAAGTCTAGGAAACTAAAAATTGTTTTCTAAAAACACCTTGCTACCAATTCGGGATTGCATGGCATTTCAAATCAGAACCAAGTTCTCTGAATGCATACTACTCTAAAAGAACACTGTGATAGGATACAAGGGATATGAATATAGGCCCTATATAGTGCAGGTCTTAATTATATAAAAAGGGATTCTAATGTTTTTGCATCAACTGTTCTGAAAAGTTAGCTAATTTCTGCTATCAATTGAAAAGATATTCTATATTCTTCATATATTAATTGAAAAAATTTGATATTACCCTGGCGGTGATAATCGTGTACATTACAATTATTGTTGTGTTAAAAAATAGTGGATGCGTTACGTATACGTTAAAGATGCTCGATCTGTACCGCTTGATCGAACATAGATGTTTTATGTTAAGACTGTCATGAACGACAAAAAAATTCAAAATAATTTAGTCAATGAACATTTATTTTGTATCGGTACGATGCAGGTTAAAAATTGATTAAATTTTTTTTTTGTAGATATGGATGCGAACTGGTTTAATGCGCTGTTTGATGAACATTATGAAAATGTTATGAATAATGTTGGTCGGCATGTGTCCGATGGGTTTGCTGGTACAAGTTCTGTAAGTGGATTTGGAGGAAGTTTCAGTGATGGTTATGGAAACTACAATAGTGAGGTTCAGGATGACGACATAAATCAACAGGATGACGATGACAGTGGAGAATTATTTTGGCGTAGAGAGTGTGATCGCAAAAAATTAGTCATCTGCACTGCAGGAGCAATGACTTTATATCACGAAACGTATATTTATAAAGAGCCATGTATGAATTCATATAACACTGGCATGCGATGGTTGATGGAAATTTTAAATGGTCATTGGATACGTTGTGTGAACATGTTTCGGATGGATTCTGACACATTAAAAAGTTTGGCTTTGGAGTTGGAAACGATGTATGGGTTGAAACCGTCTAGACGGATGAGTGTTATTGAGAAATTAGGCATGTTTGTCTACACTTTAGCTCTAGGAGCGTCGAATAGGGAAGTGCAGGAGCGTTTTCAGCATTCAGGTGAAACTGTTTCAAGAAATTTCAATGCGGTGCTTCGTTCTGTGTGCTTGCTTGCAACGCATATAATAAGACCAGTCGATCCAGAATTCACAACAACTCCATTGGAAATTGCAATGAATCCGAGATACATGCCCTATTTCAACGTAAGCAATATTGTGTACAAGTAGTTGAATATTTCAAAAGCTTATAATCAAATATTTACGTGCAATTAAATTGATTCGGCAATACACTTTATGTTTTTGTAGAATTGCATTGGAGCGATTGATGGAACACATGTACGTGCATGTGTTTCACAAGAAAATCAAATACCATTCATTGGTAGAAAAGGTATACCGACGCAAAATGTAATGGCAGCATGTAGCTTTGACATGCAATTTACATTTGTTTGGGCTGGGTGGGAAGGTAGTGCTCATGATACAAGAATATTTTATGAGGCGATTGGAAATACAAACATACAATTTCCGAGGCCACCAGAAGGTAGATTTTCTTTAAAAAAATATGTTTGTTCTGCTGTTCTAATTTTTTTTTTATGAAGTTTTTTTGTAAGTGGGAAAAAATTCTGACATCTATGCAGGGAAGTATTATCTTGTTGATTCGGGATATCCGAATGAGTACGGTTACTTGGGTCCATATAGAGGGGAAAGATATCATCTTCCAGAATTTTGTCGACGAGGACAACCCCGAAGTCGAGAGGAACTATTTAACCGAGTCCATTCATCATTACGATGTGTGATCGAACGTACATTTGGAGTTTGGAAGAAAAGATGGCGAATCTTGCAAACCATGCTTGAGTTTCCTTACGAATCACAGGTTAAAATTGTTGTCGCATCAATGGCGCTGCACAACTATATTCGACGGAAGTCGAGCCAAGATGTTGCATTCAACAACTTTGATAACCACCCTGATTTCGTTCCTCAAGATATTTTTCCCGATGTCGTTCCACAATCACAAACGAGTTCACACCAGAGGGCGTCGGGTATGGATGATATTCGTGATGGCATTGCAAATTGTTTGATGGGGCAATAATATGTAATTGTAATAACAAAGCAAACTTTGATTATTTAGCCGGTATTTATGTGCAAACAATATTTTATTTCCTCTTAACAAAAAAACTTATTTTATTTATGTCCTTTTTAGTCATTTTAGTTCCAAAAGCAACCGCAACCACAATTTAACCAAACATCTTTTTAACCACAATAAAGTCAAACCACAACTTTAACCAAACACTCAAATTATATACACAAACCACAGAAAAAACACTTTTTTCAAAAATCACTTTTTTCCAACCGCAACCACAACAATTCCAGCAAAAACAAACACTCTCTAAGTAGTAATTTTTATAACTTCATTTTATATATAATGACCAATAACTTTTCCATGAATAATGTTATATATAGCTAGCTAGTTTCTGAATTGTCCCACGAAATTAAGGTAGGCGTGGGACAGCATTTGTAGGGTAATAATTATGTAGATGAATTCAAGATATAATTATATTATCCATTACACCAAACCCTGAAAAAATATTTATCGATCTTTGTGCATTAATTTGGCAAATGTAGAAGTAGAAGCAATCTCTCTCCCATATATAATAAAACTAATATATTTATAAAATACATCATTTTGTTTAAATCACTGAATATTTATATAATTATTAATTTTAAAATTTATAAAATTAATTAAAATATGCATATATTAATTTAGACATCTACATTAATTAAAAATAACAATCATAAAATACATTTTATAATCATGTATCAATATATTTAAATCTTGATCAATAATACTTTTCTAATTAATAAAAAATACATTAAGTTTATCTCGTCACATATATAAGCAAAAAATAAAATAAAAATTAAAACATTGATATCAAGTTAGAAAATAAAAAAAATCTTAAATAGAAATTTGCTGTACAGGTTAATTATAAACTATTTTTAGTTATACCAATCATAAGATTTGGTTTAAGATGCATATACTTGATATCAATGCACATCAAGATCCATCAGGTTGTTGATTAGCTTATGATGTTATAGAAGTTGAATTACATATCATTTGAATCCTTATTATTTTTTAATTGAATCACTTTTCTTAATATAATTATGAAACAAGTGATGATACAATGGTATTTATTTTAAAAATTGATAGTGCTTAAGCATTTAAATTGATATATTCTATATATTTTAAAATTTCATTAATTTCTTATAAAAATTAAGCATTGATACCGGGTTGGAAAAATAATAAAATTATACAACTTTTGGTTTAAATATTTTTAATAAGAATATACCTAATACTATTATTGTTTAAACACAATACAACTAATACTAATAAACATAATTATAATAATTATGAAAACACAAAAATAAATTGATAATAATATAATTAAATCATTAAACATTTGATTATATATGAATAATCGAAAAATCAAAACATATCACCCTTGCAATGTGGGACATGCAATTTATCTGACCATACTCTATTCCGGGTTACATATTTTTATATTTTTTAATAATTATATATGCTGGTTTTTTCAACGCATTTCTATATTTTAAAAAAATTAAGTTTAAATAAAAAAAATATGCATACATATAATCAAATAAATCAAGAACTATATATGTAAATAAATAAATAAAAAGTCATTAATGATACCTAAAAATATAAGTTGAAAAATTAAGACACATATGTAGATCAAAATATTTAATTTTGAAAGACAGGACATTCACCTAGTTATGCTTGCTAAATGTTTTTATTAAAATAATTTTTTAGGTTAAAAATAAGGATTTTGATTTTTAGCTTAAAATTCATAATGTTAGCGTAATCAATAATGAGTTTTGATGTGTAATAAAGAATAAGGAAAATAATGAAATTATCCCAAGGAATTAGTGTGGTAATAAATGGTAATCTATAAGAAAAGATAATACAAAGAAAAAGGGCAAGAGTGATGGTACAAATATTAGTTAAAAAAATAAGTAATGTTACTATGAAACAATAATAAGCCACATAAAAAGATAAAAAATGGCATATAATAATTATATTTTAAAAAATAGTAAAATGGTTCCAAGATTTTAGAAGAATAATTGATATGATTTATGTAAAGATTAAACAAGAAAAATCAGAATTTTGCGTAAAATCACTTACCAACCAGATTTACGATATTGAGCATAACTCCTGATTTGACAGTTGGATCAGGCTAAAAGTTTATGAGTAGCCTCCTGACATGTTAAACCTTGGGTAAAACTTTCAGTTAGTAGTCGAACAAAATATTTTTTAAAAATAATACCATGTAGACTTAATAATGGTATTTTTCGTAAATATATGGAAAAATTCAATTCTTTCTCTTTTTATCAGTGACGGGTCTGCTAGGAAAAAAATAAAAAAAATAAGAGGAGAAAGTTTGAGTGAGGAGAGAAAATTCAAGAAAAAATATGGAAGTGAGGAGTGAATGAGTGATTCTAACTAAAAATACTCAAAGAAACAAATGAAATAAGAGAGAGCGAGAGAGATAGTAATTTAAAGTGAAGTTTTAGTGAGAGAAAATGAAGAATTTAAGAAGTAAAAAGGTGAATAGTAAACTGGTTAATGCAATGACATATGATTTGGGTTCAAAACATATAGGTAAGTTATTTTTATACAAGAATTTCATGTTTAATTATGTTTTTAGAGTAGAGCATCGAAACTCCTAAATTGTAAGGAAGTTAGGGTTTATGAAATTATTGAAATTATGTAAATTAGATGTGTTTCTTGTGATAAATGATTATGATGATGAGTTTAGATGGTGTTATTAAAGAAAAATAAAATTATGGGAGATGAAAAGATTTTAGAGAGTAGGTAGCCAAAAATAGATAAAAAAGGGAGAATTATGAAACTAGAGTGAGTGTTTAAGTTTTGCATATATTTAGTATATAATGGTGTGTTGATGATGATCAAAATTGGATTAAATAAATTATCAAATTTCAATTGATTTTCTTGCTAGTAAATTATGAATTTAAATATATGTACAAATGTTGAAGGATTGTGTAAATGGGTTAAGATTTATAAATTGAGTTGGATAAATATGTTTAATGAGTAATTTATGAGTAATCAAAGATCGAATTATGGAGATCCTAATGAGATAAATGATTTATGGTTATGCACTTAGTTTAATTAATTAGGAGTTTTGTTTTTATTTGAATGTGTTTAACAATAATGGGTTAGAAAGATTATGGAACTTATTGGGAGTAAATGTTAGAATATATAAAATGAAATTGTTGAAACAAATGGCATGAAAAATGTTTAACTTATTAAATATAATTATATGTTAGTGTTAAGAATTAACATGACTAAGTAGAGGCTAAAAAGAAGAAATGAATTTTAAATTTTGAATAAAGTTGGGTTAGGAAAGTCACTTTGATTGATGGTGATTCTTAAATAGAATGAGGTGTGGAAGAAGGTTTTTTCAACAGCCCAAATGAAAAAAAAGGGCTATTATGACATCCTAAAGTTTGACAAAAATAGGGTTTGTTTTGGTAGCCCATATATCTCAAAGTTAAAACTTTAAAATGATAGAAATTAGAGCTGATTTCTTTAGAAAATTTATAATATGGTGTTATCTTTCAAATGAAATTAATCTTGATTAATTTGGAGTGATATAACTCTAGATATGAGCTATAAATTGAGAAAATATCTAAGCTAAACTAACTCCTAGACAGATTTCCGATGCCCCACTGTAATTGTTGATTTTAAACTTGAAAATGATGGAGTTTGGAGTTGGTTTATTTATTAAAGTTGTATATATGAATATTATCTTTCAAATGAATTTTTTCTTAATTAAATCATAATTATATAATTTTAGATATAAGCTAAACACTAAGAAAAGCCCAAACCGAACTAAATCCTATTAGACAGATTTGTTGTTTGACTTCTTGTTGGGTTTGAGACTTGATATTGATAAACTTTGAAACTTTCTCCTTCATTAAAGTTGTAAACAAATGTGTTAAATTTCAGTTTAAACAAGTTTTAGTTTATTTGGAGTTATGGAACTCCATATATGGATGAAATACTAAAGAAGGGTTAGGTTTTATACGACATGACAAATTTTGCTGATATAGGTAGATTTGAGACTAGATAATGATATAATTTTGGAAATGTTCTTTCATGAAATTTGTGCTTGAAGATTTTAATTTTCATTAAAAACAAATCTTGCTTGTTTTAGAATTACACAACTCCTGTTAGGGACCAAAAACCACAAACAAGTCATCCAATAACTTAATAAACAAATTTATATGGGTGTGAAATGAGTCATTTGGGGTATGCTAATAATTGAATTTGATTTCTCTTCCTTCTTAACAACTAAAGATGTGTGTTTATAAAGAGCTCTCAGTCGATGTCTTGAGAGAGAAACAAGAGAGAGAAGCTCTCCTTCCCTCACGGAAATAGTTTCCTCTGTTCATGGCGCCAGCTCAAATTTGAATTTCCGGTTACTGTAGCTTCCCCCCCTCCATGCTCATCTTCTATTCTACACTTTCTTCATGGCCAAAAACAAGTGAAATACACATCGACCCCCTCTGCAAAATCAACAACAGCTCAAGGTAGATTTACCCGAAAACTCTGTTCTTGCTCTGGCTACCCCTCTTTCCTCTTCCTCCCCCTCCTCTTCTCTCCTCCCTTCCGATCCCCACCCCCCTCCTACAACGGTGGCTAGTGGGTCCAACCCTGACAAATTTCTAATCTATGCTGAGAAAAGGTTTGCCCCCCAACTGATTGTCTCTTCCCTCTCTACCCCTGATCATGTGATTGTTGAAGACTGCTCTAATGATGAAGATGAAGTGGATTATTCTACATCTGGAGGAAGTTCCAAGTTTTTCCACTCACCTGTGCCACCTTCTACAAGAAATAACCTAAATGCAACTCTTAACAATGTTTTGAAGGTTTCACCCTTGTGTTTTTCTGGGCAATCAATTATACCAGTGGCTACTTCAACAAAGAAGGGACCCTCTCCTAGGCCTGCTCTCCAGCAAAACATCCCAGATGTCACTAGGGTGGATCATAATCTCACAACTATAGTCTCCTCACCTGCAGAAGATTCTCATTCAGGCACCTCTCATTCTCCTGCACCTGTTGAGAAATGGTGAGATTTATTTGCATCCAATCGCAACACTATCACAGGTTTTAAATTACCGCATTTCTCATCTTCTTGCAATGATTTACCCTATGATTTTTCTTTTGATGATTTAGATAATAATTATAATGTATGGCAATTATGTATTGTGGGCTATGTCGCTGGAAAGTCGCCTGGTTTTAAGGCTTTGAATAATATTATATCCAGTTCTTGGAAGTGTGAAGCCTCTTTGGCTATCTATGAATCTGGCTGGTTAGTTTACAGATTCAAAAATATTGATGATAAGCTTGCTGTTCTTGCTAATGGTCCTTACTTGATATATGGCCGACCACTGATTATCAAAGTTATGCCAGAGTACTTTGACTTTGGGACTCATGAGATGTCCTGTGTTCCTGTATGGGTTAAATTCCCAAACTTGCCATTAAAATGCTGGTCTCCTAGATCCCTCTTTAAGATTGCTAGCAAATTAGGCACGCCTATACAAAGTGACCAGCTCACCTTTAGCATGTCAAGAATTTCCTATGCTAGAGTCCTTGTAGAATTGGATTTACTTGTTGATCTCAAATCCTCTATTGTCATTAACTTGTTGAATAGAGCCATTCTAAATCAACTAGTGATATATGAGACGCTTCCTAGATTTTGCAAGTTGTGTAAAGTCCTTGGGCACAATATGGGAACTTGTACCTCTCATCCTGAATTGGTGGTAAAAGCTTTAGGCAAGAAAAGCCATCCACCTATAACTATAAACAGGGGTCGTAGTGTTTTTAATCTCCTAGGGTTTGTTACAGAGCCTAGCCTTGGGAAAAATAAAGGTCAGATTGGGGAGTCGGCACATAATTATAACCCTATGACCACCGAAGCTATGGTGGCCTCTGATGGATGGGAAATTGTTAAAAGCAAGAAAGCAAGGAAATCTCCTGGTATACTTGTTGGTGCCACGCATGCAGTTGATTAGGTTTTAACCATCCCCTCTAGAGGTAAAGCACCTGCTATCTCATCTTCAGAAGGTATTTGTACCTCTGATTACAACCCACCCATCATCAATAATGGGAAGGAATCAGTTGGAGCAGTCCTGTACAGGAAAGATCCTAATGTAGTTCTTGTTGGTACAACCACTATACGTGGTCAGAAAAAGAATTCATCTAGAGCATCTGGGAATGGTAGGGTACCCCCTCCACCCCTACCTCCTATGTAATGTTATTATTCAGCTGGAATGTCAGAGGGCTTAACAGTCCTCTAAAATAGCATGAGCTGGTTCATCTCATGCAAAAACATAAGTTTGATGTATGTGGTCTCCTAGAGACCAAATTTGTTTCTTCCAAGCTTTAGTTTATGCACAGGTTACTCATCTTACTTTTGCTACTTCATTTGTTTATGGTTATAATACCATTACTACTCGTAGAACTCTGTGGGATGGCCACAAATCTTGGGCTCCAACTGGTCCCTGGCTTGTGTTGGGAGATTTCAATTCCACTCTTTCTCAGGATGACAAATATAATGGTGAACCGGTCTCCTCCTATGAAGTTTATGATTTCAGAGCATGTTGCTCAGAGCTTGGGCTTTCAGATCTAAACTACACTGGTTGTCATTATACTTGGTCTAATGGGACTGTTTGGACTAAAATTGATCGTGTCCTAGCCAATCCTTCATGGAACAATCTTCAGCTCACTTCCTATGTGCATTTCCAACCTCCAGGAGCTTTCTCTGACCACTCAGGAGCCCATATCCACATTGGTGGCAATTGTCCCCTAGGTTGTCAACCATTTAAGTTCTTTAATATGTAGGTTGAACACCCGAAGTATGCAGGCCTAATTTCTGATGGATGGCAACTCCAAGTCGAAGGCTCTCCCATGTTTGTTTTGTGCAGGAAGCTTAAATCTCTAAAGCAACCCCTAAAGAGTCTGAACAAGTTGCATTTCAGTCACATTTCAGAGAGAGTTGCTAGAATAGAGGCTGACTTGGAGCAACATCAACTGCTTCTACATGATTCAAGAGATGATATATCTCTTCTGAACATGGTGAATGCACTAAAGATCAATCTTATTAATCTTAAATCTGCTGAGAAAGCATTTTTCTCTTAGAAGTTGAAGTGCATATTTTTCAAGGACAGTGATAGAGGTACAAGTTTCTTTCATGCTTTGATGAGCCACAAACATAGGAAAAGCTTCATTCCTGCTCTCCAGTGTAGCAATGGGGATCTAACTACCACTATAGATGAAGTTGGTGCTGAATTTGTTCACTTCTATCAAAGTCTCCTTAGCACTTCATCGGCTGTATCTCCTATTGATGATGAAGTTGTTCATAGTGGCCCTTGTCTGGATGCTAATCAATTTGATTTTCTTCTAGATCCTGTCACCAATGAAGCCATTAAGGAAGCTCTCTTCAGTGTTGGAAACAATAAAGCTCCTGGTCCTGATGGATTCTCTTCTCTCTTCAAACAGTCTTGGGATATTGTGGGAGCTGATTTCTGTGCGGTAGTCCAGGATTTCTTTTCCTCTGGACGGATTCTAAAGCAGATCAACTATTCCATTATTGCTCTAGTTCCAAAATCAGCTAATGTTAATTCTACAAATGATTTTTGACCCATCTTATGTTGTAATGTGGTTTACAAAGTAATCTTGAAAATTCTTGCAGGAAGGCTAGGACGTGCTCTCCAAGGCATTATTAATCCATCCCAAAACGCTTTCCTTGGTGGGAGAAACATGATTGATAACATTAATCTGACACAGGGATTACTCCAGCATTATGGTAGGAAGAGGACCTCCCCCCGATGCCTCATTAAAGTTGATTTCAAGAAAGCATTTGACTTGGTGCAACGGCCTTTTCTCAGATCTCTTCATCTTTTAAGCTTTCCCTAGAGATTTGTTCATTTAGTGATGCTATGTGTGGAAACCTCTTCATACTCTGTTGCTGTCAATGACAATCTTTATGGTTTCTTTCCTGGGAAATGTGGAGTTCGGCAAGGTGACCCTCTATCCCCATATCTATTACTAATATGTATGGAATACTTCTCCCAAATACTAAGAATGGCCACTCAACAACAAGCTTTTCACTTCCACCCAAAGTGTGCACCTCATCATATTTTTCATCTTGCATTTGCTGATGATGTTCTCTTATTATGTCGTGGAGATTGCTCTTCTATCAAAATTCTTGTTGAGCAGCTTCATGCTTTTGGCCAAACTTCAGGACTTCATATTAATGCAACGAAATCCTTTATATATTTTAGTGGCATTGGGACAGCTTGAAACAAAATATCCTTCAAGACCTTAGTTTCTTGGAAGGTAGCTTTCCTTTCAAATACCTTGGGGTCCCCTTCAGCCCTTACAAGTTTCTAGCTAGCCAGTTCTATCCTCTCCTGCATCAACTTGAAACTACTATTCAAAGTTGGATGGGCAAGCACTTATCTTATGCTGGGTGGCTGGAATTAATTGGCTTTGTGCTATTTGGAATGGTTCAATTTTGGCTTAGTATTTTTCCCATGCTAGAGAGTGTTATCAATCAAATCACTTGTATTTGCAGGAACTTTGTAACAACCCGGCTTTTCAAGCTCAAAACAATAGTAAATTTTTTTTTTTTTTATACTTGACTCACATCATGTTAGTAATTGGCGAACATGTTCCCTTCACATCATCAATATATCATCCATACATCAACAATAACTAACATTTCATTTAAGAGTGAATCTTACATAAACTCATAATATTATGTTTGCATGATTAGAAGTTCGCATTTAAAATATACATGCATAGTCACGAGTTTGTATTCTATCCTACAATTAGTCATCACGAATATAATCTAAGAGAATCTAATAATAATTATACATTCAGTAGGTTGATTCATATAAAATACATCATGATTTAGAATGCAACTACATGATTCCTTGCAAAGGTAGGTTCCCGTGTATCGGGTTTCCTAGGCACCTTGTTGTTATGACGTCCCAACAACAGTACAAAACATTTACAAGAATGCAATTACTTAATAATAATAATAACAATAAGAAAATGGTCTGGTACTTTCATGAAGCATTAACATTATCTCATGTTTGAATCGTGACATTTGAAGTTCCTTTATGTTCTTGGTATACACAACTTGCAGTACATATATATGCACCAATTCTTGCAATCAACTATAATCTTAAATCCGGCCCTTCTTTTAAGACATCATTTGTCGAGGTTAACTATTCACTCACCCGGGCCAACCCCTTCGAATTCCATCAGCCAGAACTAATCACCCGTTTGTCCCGGTCATCCCTTCGAATGCCATTACTCGAAACTAATCATTGTGTTTGTCCCGGTCATCCACTTGGTTGCCATTAGGCGAAGCTAATCAATCGTTTGTCTCGGTTATCCATTCGGATGCCATTAGCCGAAACTAATCATGTGTTTGTCCCGGTCATCCATTTGGATGCCATTAGTCGAAGCTAATCAATTGTTTGTCCCGGTCATCCATTCGGATGCCATTAGCCGAAGCTAATTATTTGTTTGTCCCGGTCATCCCTTCGGATGCCATTAGCCGAAGCTAATCAATCGTTTGTCCCGGTCATCCATTCGGATGCCATTAGCCGAAGCTAATTATTTTTTTGTCCCGGTCATCCCTTCGGATGCCATTAGCCGAAGCTAATCAATCGTTTGTCCCGGTCATCCATTCGGATGCCATTAGCCGAAACTAATCATGTGTTTGTCCCGGTCATCCATTCGGATGCCATTAGCCGAAGCTAATTATTTGTTTGTCCCGGTCATCCCTTCGGATGCCATTAGCCAAAGCTAATCAATCGTTTGTCCCGGTCATCCATTCGGATGCCATTACCCGAAGCTAATCAATCTTTTGTCAACATTTAAGCATTTGGCAATCTGATATCTGAATTAACATAATACAGTAACATTCATGATAAAGTATTTTCATTATTCAACATTATTTAAAAGGAAGGTGGAAATCACCTACCCGCAGTAGAAGTTCTACTCGTGCTCCCCTGTTGCTGTTGTTGCACCACACCGGTGGTCCCTCCTACAGTCACAGACTCATCTCATAATTTTCCTAATTCAATGATATGTTTTATAATAATCATATCAATAGCTAATGAACCTTTCTTTCTTTATATCTTACATTTTTCTCATTACACCCATTAATGTTGTCATCCTTTATCCAACCATAGTTGTCATTCCTTCAGGCCGATATTATAGAGAATCCATATTCATCTATTACTCATATGTTACTTTCTTATGCATGTTCATTTCCTCATAATAACATACATACATATATCATGTATATTTTCAGAGTTAGTATCTCACTATGCAAGTGTTCGTATGACTTAATTCTTTTATATAGTATTCTTGTGGAAGTCTACTGTTACTGTCCAATTTCCAATTGTTACTGTCTAACTTTGAACTGTTACTGTCCAATTTTCAACTGTTACTGTTTCACTTTTCCAACTGTTACTGTTTGACTCTGAACTGTAACTGTTTGACTTTTCCAACTGTTACTGTTTTGACTTTTGCAACTGTTACCGTTTGACTTTTCCAACTGTTACTGTTTTGACTTTTCTAACTGTTACTGTTTGACTTTTCTAACTGTTATTATCTAGACATTTGAACTGTTATTATCTAGACATTTGAACTGTTATTATCTAGACATTTGAACTGTTATTGTCTAACTTTGAACTGTTACTGTCTAAACATTGAACTGTTACTGTTTAGACATTTGAACTGTTACTGTCTAACTTTGAACTGTTACTGTTTATACATTTGAACTGTTATTGTCCACACATTGAACCGTTACTGCCTGAACACTCATCAGATTTTTAACTATATCTAGAGTTATAGAACTCTGTTTCAAGCGAGATTAGTCTCGTTGAAAAGCTAATACACAAGGCTACAAGTTCTCTGAAGGAAGGAGAACCTAGTTCTGCCTTTGAGATAGTCAAAATTGCTCATCAAGAAACACTACCCTACAGGGTCTGTCAGGACCCAATCTCGGTTGATGACCTATAGTTAGGGTTCTACAGCTCCATATTGAGCAAGACCAATTTCTTAGTTAGCTAACATCCAAAACTACAATTACTATGAAGAAACTTTATCATAATTCTCTCATCCTTCTACTCGAATTCTCTCCAAAAGTTAGGAGAGGAATCTGTCCAGATTCATCAACCTTTCCAATTACACACAACATCCACAATTTAACTTTTTCTCTATCATCTCAACTCCTTGTCATATCACATATCCTTTAAGACTGTAAAAAAAAAAAGAGAATATCTTTATAAGAGCCAATTTATCTTATTTATTTCAATCTTCCCTCTTACCGTCAAAATAAAACATTCTTGTCGATTTTACAAACTTTCCGAACAATGTTGTTCTAAACACAATCATTCACACAGTTTCTATCAACCATAAATAACAAACGAATAATATTCCAAACAATCTATACTGTCAAGTTGTAATGCATTATTATGAGTATAACATATCCAAATATTAACTTCATCAAATGGTGAAATTTCCAGAAATATGGGTTTAACCGAACTGACCTCAAACTTGCAGACCTACGGTGTGAGATACACAACTTCTATACTGGATGTTTGTTTCAGATCTCCACCGTTCAGAATCTAGATAGAATCAGGAAGAGCAGCATATCCAAGTTATAGCCTAATCCAACGGTGGCTGAAGGAGAAAACAGACAAGAAAGAAGACTATCAAGAAGTGTATTT